>NC_081407.1:345996163-346269737 GCF_030272615.1 Cryptomeria japonica | reverse complement strand
GCATGTTGATTGTTGAAATTCGACTAAGTCTGAAATTTATATGAATACTCAAAAAACTAGAATCTACATTATAACTCCTAGAAATCTGGAACCACTCTCAAACATCCTGACAATATATACATAAAATATAACTTAAAGTATAAGTCACATTTCTATTTGTCTAAAGAAAAAAGACAAATAGAAATGTGACTTATACTTAAATGCTATATTTTATGTATATATTGTAAGGGAGATAACACTTCTTGCTTTATAACATGAGAAAATTATATGAAATTCATTTGGCGTGCGCCATATTTGGCGCACGCCAAATAAGGAGCGCGCCAAATGAATTTTTGAATTTTTTTCATTTGGCGCACGCCAAATATTTGGTGTGCACCAAACTGTTTGCCTTGGAAAACACCAATCATTTGGCTTGGATTTGCCTTGGGCATCCAAACCAAAGGCTTGGACGCCCTTCTTAGGCCTGAGACGTGTTTTTCAACAAATATTGATAAATTTCTTACTTTTTTGTTCGTGCTCTTCGTCAGGTTTGTACGTGTTTCAATGAAATAAAAAAAAAAACACCATACAATCATCAAGCTCTCTCTTAGCTATCCAACCATATAATTCTCTTCAAATTTTGATAATATTAAGGTCTTCATCCATAATTTCTTTTGTTAGTGTGTTTGTTTTTTGTCAAAAGCCAACATGTCGTATTTCGGCCATAGATTTTTACTCGTTTATCGAATTTAAAAAAAAAAAACATTTTCAGAAACTAGACTCCATTCTACACAATTTTTTTTATTTAAAAAATTGGTTTTTGATTAGTTTTCACAAATTTTTAAGGGGAGCACACTCAAATTTCACTAAAAAATTAGTGTCCACTTCAAAAATTAGTAAAAAGTCATATTTTCATAAAAAAAATTAATCGAAAAATCTGGCATAAACTGCATGGTGTTAGCTAATTTCTCACTAGAGCAATTTTTAAAATTCCAAAAAAAAGTTGACATTTTAGGGGGAGCACACTAGGTGTTATGCTATTTTTTTAATAAAAAAACAACACCACTTTGTGTGCTCCCCCTTTTTGAAACCCTTAATCTCCACCGTTTAAAAAAAAATTAGTAGTTTAGAAAGTAGACTTGGAGCACTACAACTCTTGTTCTTACTGCATCCTCATATTTTGAGTGTAACTATCTTCATTTTCTTGTTGAAGTTCAGACTTTGTTGATTTCAAAAAAAAACTGGCATGTTAAGACCCTTTTTTGGTCCCCCATCTTTGTGCACTTACCCATAAATCAACACATAATAAATGAGAACTACTTAGATAAATAAATAAATAAAAAATAAATAAATCTTCAAGTACACTGCAAACAAGCTTCTTAACCTCCAACATGTAATTTTTTCTTCTTCTTCTTCTCCATATTCAAACTTACAATTTTTTCAAAGACAACTTTCTTATTTCCCTCAATAGAGATCTAAAAAATGAATGTTGAAACTTGCCTTTTAACCAGCATAGTTACCAAAAATCAAATTTGGTAACCTTCCCAAAAGTCATGCCCAAACAAGGGAAATGTATCTTGTCAACTCAGATACTTCCTTAAAAGATTCTAGATTCTTTGTTGACTCCACCTCTAAACCCACTAAAAATATTAGTGCACACTGCCATCAACTCCACTCAATAGGACCCTAGAATAACTGCCCAATAACTCATTTTTGTGCAACCATTTTTGAAATTTTAGCATTATTGAAAGTGTCTTTGACTTAAGACAAATTCTAATTCTCATTCCTCATGCCCAAGAGGGAATATTCTATATTTGGTGGTTGAGTAATCCAATTTAAATTAAAAACTCCTATCCACCATGGATGCTCCTACATTAGAATGCTAGGTGATGTTACTCTTAAGTTTTTGCTTAGGCTATGAATCTTGTTAGTATTCAAACAAAATTACTTTTGGGATTTTTTATTTATATAAACTAAAGAGCCAAAATTTGATTAGTAAAAGAGATACAAAGGGATGAAAGCACAGAGTAATCAAGTGATATGTTAGTCGTGATGTTTTCAAGTTATTACTTTAACACATTAATGTTTATGAATTTTCTTTTCATAAATTGGGAAGAGCCAAATTTTCACGAGCAATGTAGAAAGAACAAATATATTGAATGGTAGGTTAGGATATTTTCAACTCATTTCTTAGGCTGTGAAACCCATCAATATTAGAAAAAATCAATCTATTAATTTATTTTTCTTAAAAATGAAAAATTTACAAGAGCCATTTAAAACTGGTGGCTCAATGGTACGTTTTGAAGGCTTATTCATGGTTGGGTTTGTTACTTCTAAAGTTGTTATAATAATTATTTTTATAAGGGCTGATATATCATATGGATGTAATAAATATTATTAATTTTGTGTAGGCATATTATCTAATATTTTTATTCAAAGGAATAACACATTGAAATGGGACTATATTTTAGATGTATGAAACTTAAAAGGATTCATTTGATAACTAGCAAAGGTAATAATATCCATTTATTAATAATAATAGGGTACAACTATAGATAAAGAAATATAAGTGGCTAGAACATTGTAGTGGGTAGGGATACAATCAATGTTTATCTAGGATTTGAGTATTCTCATTCTATAATTTTGCTTTCACCTATTCTATACATAAGCTAGTTTTTATAATTATGTACATTAGTGTTACATGTGACTTTTTCTCCAGGAGAAGATAAAGTTATGAAATAAACCTTTTTGAATTAAAAAGGGAGATAAAAATAAAGGATATTATAATCCTTTGGTTTAAAGAAAGATTAATAAAGAATGTTAGTGAAAACTCTCTTACAAGAGGAGTAATTAAAATTGATGAAAGGGTAAATAAATGCGACCTTTTCAAAAGGGGTTGATGGTTTAGAAACCACCCCTTAAAAGGTTATATAAGTCATTTATGTGAGACTTGGAAGGGGCATGGAGATCACTCAAGGAAGAAGAAAAAAATGGTGGCTTCGTGGGCTATGAGGCATTTGGAGAAGGGGCACACAACATTTGTCCAACTCGGGGTACAACGTACACTTGAGAGTGTCCTGACCAAGGCTTTTTTATTTATGTCATGAAGGTTGGTTTGGTTCTATGTACGAATCGATAGGTCTGGTATAAGAACCGGTTTCCTCCAAGGGTGCTATAGCCAAAAAGATCCCAAGACCACTATAATCTTCTTAGAGTGAAAATGATTGTTCCAAGTGCTCAAGATTAAGATAAGTATTCGAAACCTTGATGCTATAATATATTGAGAAGGTTTTATATTTAATTTGATGATAATATGGTTGAATTATTTGGCTATGTTTTTCAATTGATTGTGTTGACAATTGAATTTATAATTATTATCATATTATTACATGTCATAATTACTTTGGCTATTTACATCTAACTCAATCTTATCAAATCTTATACCCGAATTTAACATTAATATTTAATCTAATAATTTCACTACAATTACCTAAATAAGTCTTGGAGAAAAATGGCATTACAATTAGTATTTGAGTGTACAGTTATTTGATATTTAGTTAGAATCAATAAATAAGTTAAAATATAATTTAACTTAAATTAATAATGTTAGGCATATTAGTTTTCCTAAGTGTTTTGGTTATCTTTCCATCAAAAAATCACCTTCCTCGTTTTGCTACCATTTGGAGAGTATTCTATGTCAAACTTATAATAGAGGATTCAATTAATTCTAGAGAGCATCATCTATGTGCTTTATCTCCATCCACATATCAGTGGCCCTACATCTCATGAAGGTAGCAAATAAAGAGACTGTGAACATGTCATGTGAAATGAGAACTACATGTGAGGTACCAACTTTGTTGCTTGCAATTTGTCACATAACCCTATATATCTTCTAGATAAGTATGACATATGGATAACATACAATGTATCAAGTACTATGGAGGACAATGCATGCATCTTATACATTATTTGACGAAAGCAATTTATAACATAGACATATCCTTAAATGGAATTATGGGTCATTTTTCATTTTATCCTATCTTGACTTGACACAATCAAGACAAAACTATTCTACTCACACAAAAAACTGGTAAATTGAGTGATAATGAAAATTTAAATCAAAAGAAATGCATAACTTAAGAATAAACCATACTCTTATCCTTTTCAAAATCAAATAAATTTTAACTTAAATAATTTTAGTCTTTTATGAAAACTCAATTGAGAAAAAACATGTATTAGACTAGTATTTTACATTTTCCTCTCTTGAAGCCATACAAAAAATAGACTTTTAGTTGTCTTCTTTTCACGACAACTAAAAATCTATTTTTTTCGATTTTATTAATTTTTGGAATGTTTTTTTGTAGTTTCTATTTTTCATCATGTTTTACATATGTGCATTAATTTAAAAGTTTCAATTGATTGTAAGTTAATTAACTAGCTTCAATTGATTTTTGAAATGGTCTTTTGTAGTTCTTATTTTGAACTTCTAGTCTTCACCACTACGTAACGAAACAACTTAAATCACACACTCTAAGCTAATATTTCTAGGTTTAAAAGTGTTAAACACTGAGAGTTGACTGACATTTTCTAGACTTAATATGTTGCTTAAAGCGTGTGGTCACACTAAGAATACACTTCTAAGCTTAAAAGTGTTAAACACTCAAAGCTGACTAACGTTCTCTATACTTAATATGTTGCTTAGTGTGTGTGGTTTAAGGTTGACTGTAAGAACATAAGTTCTTTTCCATTATTCACAAAGTACTAATCTATATCATAATTTGTTTCACGGTTTTTTTTTTTCCATTATTTACAAAGTACTAATACCACTGAAAAGATGTTGTAAAATGGATGGAAAGAAGTGGTGTTGATCAAGGGTCCTTGTTCCAGACCAGAAGTATTCTGAACGGCACATGAACAGAGGCCATCACCATTCAAGAAAATTGCATGCTTCATTTGGACACTGCAGCTATATTTTCTGTTTTAATTTGGATGTTTCACCTATTTTTTCTGTTTTCACTGTATTGTCAAACATTTGGTAGAGTTCTTTGGATTAAACATCAAATATAAAATTTGTTTTGATTAACTTAAAAACTATCATACAAACTGCTACTATTACACCTTGTATGGAAAGGTTAAGCCAAAAGACAACATTCAACTGATAATTTCTGTGCAGGTAAAGACTAGTAGAGATCAAAATCCATGTTTGGCAAATTGGTAAATGGTAAGAGAAGCAATTATTTCAATTTTTCTTGAAAGTTTAGATTCTGGGCAATGTCTTATCTTACTCCTCCACCGCAGTAGGATCTGGTTGTCTTCCAAGCGTACCTAACATTGTCTTGGCATTGCTCACCATTGCCACCAAAATTAGAGTTTTGTGTGGAAAATCAACATTTTAAGCAATCTTCTTTTTAAACTTGATAAGAATAGGTGAGTTTTTGTTCTAAGTGCATGATCATAATGTCAAATATCTTGTACTAGAGATGGGGTTTCCCTGGGGTAGTTGCAACAATGGTCACACATTCATTGTAGAAAATGTAGGCCTACAATGTGAGATGCCTCAAATATTCTTTGCAAGACTTGAATAATTGAAGAGTGTAACAAGTACTTACAACTATAGTATAGCTTATATATTATCACTTAAAATATAATACAAATGAAATATAATACAAATGAAATGTCTTTTGATATGTAGGATGCCCTTATAAAATGGGGTTGTTTTTTTAATTAAAGTTGTTAATGAGTGAGTCTATTACATAGCGATTGAAGGTTCAATAATGGTCCATAAAGAACTTACAAAATAAGTAGTTTAATCATGGTTCTCTTGTATAGCTAAGGGGTTTGCTTCTTTGATCTTAATTATTCTTTTAAAGAAATAATCGATAGTGTATTGATATATAAGTCATAATATTTTAATTGTTAGATGCAAAATTCACTCACACAATCATTACATCATCATGTAACTAAAATATAATTATCCACTTTGATAAAAAAAAATTATAAAATAAATTTAAATTATTATATTACATTTTTAAAAATTATTTTATTAAATTATTTTAAATAATTTGTATTGTGTATTTAACTAGAGGATTGTATTATTATTACTTTTGTTCTTTCTCTGAGAGATAATGTTATGATGTTTCATGACAAATAAACGAAAAATAAAAAATCTTAGATCAAAAGGATCTATGTCATTTTTGTTTTACATGTATCTTTAGTGATAATATACACTATTCATAGCAGCAAGGTCTCCCTACATATTTTAGCCCATGACACTCAAAATTGAGGGTATAAAAAATGGATAAAGAAGAAAAGAAATATTTTCGTTTAGATGTAGATGCTCATTTCACATCAACGTAGTTTCATTCTTTGTTTCAATACAATTGTTTTCTTTTTTATTGTTTTTTTGTCATCTTTTTTTTTCTTTTTTTCTTTTGGAATGTCAAATTTTAGAAAGTTATAAATAATATATCTCATTTTTTTAATATGAATATCTCTCAATATTTTATATGAATATTAAAGTTGATATCTTTTAGCGAGTTTTACATAGATTTTTTAAAATATAAGCATGCTAGTATTTTACACTTCCTAAAAGCCATACAAAATAAATATATATGTATATAAATATGCTTCCATATATGTATGTATTTGTAGTTCGTTCAATATACATATATGTATTTATATTTATAACTAAAATTATTCAAACTAAATTTATTATCGACATAACCTTTATCAAACTAAATCCAACTAAGTTAATTATGTATGATCTAACTATAGTTGTGAATCCAAATTTGTAGGACACATCACCACCTCCTAAGAGAAGAGGGAGAGAATCATTGGAGAGAGGATTGCTAATGTGAGAACACACAAGGTTGCCATTGGAGTCATTCACACACTCATGAAGAGATAAGTCCTCCTTGGTTGACTTGTAGAGGGTTACCCTTGTGTTTTGTTTGAATGAGTTAGTTGACTTTTGAAGTAACCTTAGATGTCAAGTCTTGACCTAAGCTTGGGAAGGGTTGGTCGATCTTGTGATTCTATTCTTGCTTATCAAAATAATTTCTTGTGAAATAACAATTATCAATTTTTTATTTTTTTTGATATTGTTTAATCACTTAATTAGAACATATATATTGCTCCCCCCCCCCACACACACACAATATTGTAAACCACGATATATATGCATTAATAATAATAGAAATTAAGTTATTGTAGCATCGTAAATTGTATCCTTATACAATCAGTCTCTAGTGCTCAATGACTACCTTAATGTCTTAATGTTGCCCATGCCATCTTGAAATCTGCATTTTCAACTCCTCATTTAGCCACTGTTCCATTTTAAGTCCCGATTGATAGGACCAGGATGCCCTAGGCACCTTGGTCCTCCTAATTAAGATCCAAAATAAGACCTCACAATGATCACTTGATGTGGGTGAGAAATTTGGCTTCATGTCAACCTATTGATTAGGTATAAAAGGAAGCCTACCCCCCTCATTTGGTAATCTTGGAGGGCTAGGAAAAATCATAAGTGAGCTCTCAATTACACTCTAGCAAAATCATTTCAAGTCCATGTGAGCAAGAATCCAAGTATTCATCAAGCATTGAAGGAGAAGATGAAGTCAAGATCAAGCATTCATGTCCAAGCATCCATGTTCAACCTTTTATAAAGACATTCTACACCTTTGCATGAGGATTCCTTCAAACTTCATTAAGGTATCAAGTTCAAGCATTTTCAGATCAAATTTAAATTTTCCCTCAAAAGAAAAGCATTCCTTTTCAGTTCCATTTCAATTCTATTTCAATTATCAATTCAATTCAAGGTTATAGGTCCTAAAGTAGGGTTTGACCTAAGGTAAACCCCCATGAACCAAACCTATTTCCTTCTTTTTGTGTATAGGTCAAGAGTTGCGAGTGAGAAATTAGTAAATGTAGACAATAACAACTAGACTCAAATTTTGAAGGTGCGAAAAGCAGAGGACTATGAGGGTCGGCTCACTTAAGTCTCGAGAACATTTGACAACCTTCCAATAGTTGATTCTACGGGTTGTCCCGATTTGAAAAACATCTAGTTTGTTTGTCCTTACATTTAGAGGACCGAGGCAACTTGCTCCCCTTGGTCCTAAAAATTAATATTGAATCTTCCATCATAGATTTTGATCCATTTTCCATCCTCAGATCTAGGTTTATTGCTCTGCATGATATATGGAACATTCTATTACAGTTGGCATGTAATTTAAAAATTATGTAACCCATAAATCAATTTTAATATAATATCTAGGGTTTTGTCAATTTAACCTTCAAATTGATATGATTTAAGTGCAATAAATAAAATTAAAAGTGAATTAAATACGTAAAAAATATATCTAAACATAAATAATAAAAAATAAGCAAATATCTATTCACCAAAATGTAAGGTGGTGAAAATTAGGGTTCCACCACCTTAATGGGCAAAGCCACCAATTTCCATGGGATCACCTTACCTTAAAGAAGGAAATTGAACTTGATTGATCTAATCCTAAAAGGATTAAATTCAAATCAAGTTAATTATTCCCTTGTTAAAGTTGAAGTTGAATTGTAATCAGGGTTGACTTGCAATGCTAAATCTAGGACAAACAATGAGAAATTGGCATGCTAAGGTTTTCTAGAAACCTATAATCAAGTTAGGTAACATTGCAAACATAGCTCATGAAATAAATCTATTATTAGAGTAGGGAAACCAGAGTGTTTTTTAGTGGCGAATCTTCTCCTTTTGGTGAATTTCGCGATTCCATTTTTCCAGAATTGGTGAATAGTATTGGACAACACGGTGGCCAAATCGCCCAGAATTTCGACGTTAACGGTCCAATATATTTCAAATTTGCCATTGACCACATACCGTTTCATGTGGATGCCCGTTATATTCGCCTGGAATCACTCGGACCTGGGTATTAGATCACCTCCCTTATTTGCTAGAAATAGTAACACGACACTGTACCCAAGACCTATTTCGCCAACGGTTAATTAAATCTTCATTGCACGTGCCGACCCATTTCGCCAATTGTTAAATTTTACGTTAAGCATAATGAGACCCAATTTGCCAATAACAATTTAAACATTATAAGCATTCGAGGACCCATTTTGCCAAATTCCAATGCATATAGAGTATGACACCTACATACGAATCGGAGGGCCAATAAAACATTATAAGCATTTGAGGACCCATTTCGCCAAATTCCAAATTTCCAATGCATATAGAGTATGATACCTACATACAAATCAGAGGGCCAATAAGATGCATTTTGAAAAGCTTGCGGAATTCACCAAAAATGGAATCATGGATTGATATAAATACAATTGAAAGTTTGAAACAGTCTTCCTTACAATTGTTCGTATCTGATTAGTAAATTTGGGAGCTCTTGATTCGCATTGCGCATGAGTTGGAACCTTGAAGTTGATTGTAGGGTGGAGGGCCAAAGTTGCAATCCTGCAACACATGCCCAAACATTCTCGATTCCTGATTCAGAGAATTGAGAAAGTGTAAAGGTGAGTAAACTAATCATTTCTTCATACTTCATATTATTAGTTTTAATTCATAGTGAGAGGTCAAGATGTCAAAAAACGGTGAGACTCCTCAAGGTGGTGAAGGGATTGAGATGTCAGACAAGGGTGAGACTCCTCAGGGCGATGAAGGGATTGAGAGGCTAGACAAGGGTAAGACTCCTCAGGCGGTGAAGGGATTGGGAGGCCAGACAAGGGTAAGACTCCTCAGGGCGGTGAAGGGATTGGGAGGCCATTAAAATGCCCAAAACTTAGAGATACCACCATAAAGTCTTACTTTGGGATTGACAAAGTTTTTGGTCCATCAACTTTTGTAGTCGCAAAAGCCATTCATAGTAGCTCACAATCACCACAAGGTGGGATTGTCATTGAGTTAAATACGTCAAATGAGGATGACAATACCAACATGGGAGAAGATGTAAGGGATACCCACAATGAGATAATTCACTTGGATGAAAATGCTAGCACTGAAGATGATGTTGGTAGAAAGAAAAGAAAAAGAAAAGTAAAAATGGGGTGGGAGTGGGAAATGACAAGGAGCTTTAAGCTTGGTTGGGTAGCAAAGTACCCATTCATTGAACCAGTCCCAAACAATGATGAACAACCAAAAGAATGCAGGTGTAAGATTTGTAGCTGGAAAACTTAAAGAGAGAAGAAGTTGCAGCTAAAGCTTGACACCATAGAAAAGCATATTGGTAAGGTTTATGAAAAATAGATCATAGACGGAAAGGAGACACCAATAGTAAGATGGAAATCAAAGGAAGAATGTATTCATGTTAAGTATGCCACGGAATATGAAGAGCATAACCACAAAATGACATTGATTGGTAATAGTGGAAATACAATCAAGGTTGGGCTTGAACATGCAGCGAAAGATGCAAACCTGGCAAAGACTATTCAGATGAGTGTTATTTTTCATATTCTGTCGAGAGGGCGTCCTATGAAAGATTTCCCAAAATATAGTAATTTATTATCTTTTTTGAATGTTCCTCACTATCCTATGTCACATTGGTCAATAAACGCTGGATGGGAAATGACAAACTGTCTCGCTAAGGTGGAAAAGTAAAATTTACAGGAGAGTGTAAAAGAGTCAAAATTCATTTCATTATCCATAGATGAAGTTACTGCGGCAGATAACACTGCTTGAGTTTGTATACATGTGTATACCGTAAAAGAACACATCTGTCGAGATCATATGCTTCGTGTTCATAAAATGAGGGGCAATTCAACAACATAAAATGTATATTTGGAAGTTAAGAAAGCTTTGAATGAAATTGCTGGTATGGATGACTTGACAATTGCCAAGAAGTTGGTGTGTGTTGGAGTTGATGGAGCTGCAATAATGCAAGGTCAAAAGACCGATCTTTGCACAAGATTACAAACTAGTATTGCACCATACATGCTTAGCATTCACTGCATGGCCCATCAAATAAATTTAACATATAGAATTGTAAGCGATTTCCCTACAGTGTCAAAAGTTGAAGATCTGGTCCACAAGCTCCACTCATACTTCTGCTGAAGTCCTATACATTTTGCAGAATTTTAGATTTTTGTTGAGGGAGTAACAACAGGAAACAAGCTTCTCAGGGATGTTGAGACCAGATGGACCTCCTTGCATGGACCAGCGGAACGAGTTCTAACAGAATATCAATCCTCAATCGGACTAATGTACGAGCAACACCTCACAATAGACAAAGCTCCTGATCTATTAAATAAGTTAAGTGATATAGAGACTCTGTTAACTTTAGCTAGTCTTCTCCCCATGCTGGATTCAATGAACAAACTTGTTAAGAAAGCCCAAGACAAAACTATATATATCAATGAGTATAGCACTCTACGTAAAATGACATGATTGGCCTTGGATGGTCTATATTAAAATCTAATAGGGCGAAGCCCAAATTTTTTTAGGTGGTAGATAATTATAGATTTGAATCATGCTGAAATTTGTTTACATTTCAGTGCAAAAAATGAGTTATGTGTTTTTGTAAAAGGATTTCAGATACCAATGCACCAATCTAAGACAGGGAAATGAGACAAAGCACTGCTAGTTAAAAAGGAATATTTTGATAGGATTGTTAAATCTATTAGTGATAATTTGAAGTCTATTGCATACGAAGTTTCAACTGAGATTCATGAAAGATTCCCTCAAGAAGAAATACTTGAAGCCATGGGTTGTGTGTATACTCAATTTTGGCATTCATTTGGAGATAATCCAAATGATGCAAAGGTGTTTCATAAAAAACTAGAGGAATTGATATTGATATTTTCAAAAGATGCATATTGCAATGGACAGCCAATAGAAGGAATTTTAAATTCAGATCATCTTAAAAAACAATGTAAACGCTTTGCATTGTGTATGAAATAGTAGTTGGAAAACTTCGAGAATCCATTTGAACCTGGATCAATAACAAGGCTTTGGAAAAGAATAGATCAGAGTGAAGTATTGCATACTTCAATACCAGAATATTTTAAACTTGCTGATTTATGTCAAACAATGATATTGGGGTCAGTGGAAGATGAGAGAGTTGTCAGTGCATTAGGGCTTTTGAAATCAAAGATTAGAAACAAACTAGACAAAAAAATGGAAACTTGCTTGAGGTTGTTTGTAACTCAGTATAATGTCAGAGATTCTCCTTATGATATGGCACTGGTAATCTAGAATTCCATGCGCGAAAGATGAGGGTTGTGCAACACTTCAAAAGCTAGTGTTGCTACTGCTAGTGCTAAGACAAATGATGGATCTCAGAGTCAGCGTGAAATTGAAGACGAAGATATTTTTTTATACCCGACTCAGAATGAAGATGGACCTGTTAGTACTAGTCAGTTTCAGGATCCTGAGTCCATTTGGGATGTAGACTTGCCTCAGAGTCCCTCATTCCAAACTGAGTCACTGAAGTGAATTAGTAGTCAATTTTTAGGTATTTATACTGTACTTCTTGAGTCATATTAGTTATCGCAATTTACAAGTAAGAAAACTATAGTTGTTGTTGATAGTTTTTTATATTGTATTCCTTGAAATTATCAATCAGAACAGATACTTATATCATATTTTTAATTAAGAATTTGAATTATTAGTAAACAATTAGAATTTAGTTTCTGATAGTTGTGTGTAACTGCATGTTGACTGTTACTATATATTTTAGTTCTAGTTTAAGAAATTTAGAGTCTTGACTCTTAGAGCTAAGAGAATATATTTAGTTCTGAATGAAGTTTGATTCTTGAATATATATTATCTTTGGTAAATTGGTTCCACATTATGCTTAACATGAAATGCAATAATTTGTGTCAGAAGATCTATAAAATTATTTATGTTGCATAACTATTAGAACCTTTCTACATTAAATGCTTAACATGATGTTAGAACAACATTTTTTCCATTTTTCCAAAATGCCAACTCCAAGTCTCAAAATGTCCTCTCTGATCTTAATCTTCATCGTAAAATATGATATGCTCCCTTCCTCAAATTGTCCAAATTCAAAAATCCCCAATACCGTTCATATCGGGAAGACCAGACAAAGTCTGTCTGACTTCAAGGGTCACACTTATTAGGACTGCAATTTTTTTGGCTAAGTCATGTCGAGCTTCGATTCATGTCATGGGTTTATCCTCTGGTTTTATGGAAGTGTCTTTTCCCAATTTCTGGTTATGTTCATGGTGATTAGGTTTTTGTGTTTGTTTTTTGCATTCATTGGCTAGTTGTCATGTGTTGAAAATCTAAGTTGTCCTCTCTTTATTTGTCCATGTCAACGTCAAGGGTGGTCAAACGGTCGGTCAAACATGTTTTATGTTTCATCTCTAATTCGCTGATCAATTTCATGTTTAACATTTTAAGTGGCGAGTTAGCGAGTGTTGGTTTGGGTTTGAATCACGAGGTCTCTAGCTTTTTGGGTGTTAGTATTTTATGTTCGCGAGTTGGATATTGTTAATGAAATTGCTTTGGTCATGAGGTCTTGCGTTGGTCTGATGTCATGCATTATAGACACAAGAGTTATCGAGTAAGTCATTTCATACAGTTGTTGCTAGCTCTTGTGTTTGTTTAATGTTAGCATTTTTAGCTCGCGAGCTAGCGACTAGACAGTTTGTGGTTAAGTTTTATGGTTATCGCCAGCTCACGAGGCTAAATGTTTGAAGAGGTGATCAAGCTGCGAGCTAGCGACAAGTTGATTTGGGTTTATATCATGAGGTCTCTAGCTTTTTGGGTGTTAGCGTTTTATGTTAGCGAGCTGGAGATTGTTAATGAGATTGCTTTGGTCGCGAGGTCTCGAGTTGGTCTGATGTCATGCATTATAGCCGTGAGAGATAGCGAGTAACTCATTTCATACAGTTGTCACTAGCTCTCATGTTTGTTTAATGTTAGCATTTTTAGGTCGCGAGCTAGCGACTAGACAGTTTGTGGTTAAGTTTTATGGTTATCGCCAGCTTGCGAGGTCAAATGTTTGAAGACGTGATCAAGCCGCAAGCTTGCGAGTGAAGTGCTAGCGGTTAAGAGATAAATATTTTTATGTTGGCGAGTACGTGACAAGAGTTAAAGTCACCACTATCTCCAGGTCGTTGCGGTGACGAGGACTTAACATTTTGAGGTCGAGAATTGGCGAGTGGCAATTCAATTGCCCACAGTCGCTAGCTCTCGAGGTTATGAAGGCTTAAAATTTTTAGCTTGCGAGATGGAGATAGAGTCGTAAGGGCTTGTCGGTAGGTCGCGATATTTTCTAATGGGCAGTCTTTTAGGCAGAGGGCTGACGACTGTGTGCCACGTGTTTTAATGACTTGACGAGGACTGCTGAGGTGTATAGAAACAAAGGGTTGGGACAAATGACGAATTGACATGTGGATTGTTTTGGCACCTTTTGTTGAGTAAATACTAAAGTGAAATTTTATTCTAAGATAGTTTCTAAATTTTGCATACAACTCATTATGAATTTATGACGTTATTGTTTTTACGGCTAGTAGCCTAGTTTGCAGTTTTAAATTTGTAATGGTCGAATGCATGAGCATTAATGGTCGAGATGATGACCAGTTATTTCAAGGCCAAAAAATTATAAAGGGAGGATTGTGTTAAGGATTTTGCAGACTCGCAATGATTTATGAGACTTGGTTTGAGTGTTGACGGTGTGAGTGGTAGCTTTCTCTCTGCAACTACAAGTTGTAGGCCCTAGGGTTGTGAAGGTGTCAAGTTCTCTGGTACATCTATAGTTGTGCAGAATTTGAAGTTGTGTTCTTTAAGAAGATGAGTAAAGCGACGAGTAGCGGCAGTTCTCAGGCGTCGGGGAGGAAATCAATCAGAGAGATGAAGTATTCAGAAGAATTTATTGAATTGCTGCCAGGGACATCTAATGGGTTGTCCATGAATGAGTATGCACAAAAAGACACATGCAGCCAGTGTAGAAACCCGGAGACCCCTAATATTTCTGGTGCTTGTATGTTTTTGTACTTCTGGAACAACATGGTAAAGGGAGTGCCCATGTCTAATCCTTGGGACTTGAACATGGCTAAATTGGTTGTGCCTAATGTTTGCCCTCTCGGGTAAACGGTTAAATGCAAAAAGTAAATGCACAGAACATAATGGAAATACATTAATTAACCAGTCTCTATATTAATTCAACAGTCCATGTACATCATGTGCTTATAACATTACATTTGACACGACTAACATGATCATACTTCGAAGAAAAGGTACAGAATATATAATAGCCGAAGGGGTGCGACACAACCGTCGCGACTCCAACTATCTACCCGTTGGCCAACTAACTGACCGCCGTAACTCATTATTACCGACGACAACATAAACCTAATATAACAACATAACATAATGATTATTCCCGTCAACATCATCCCCCCCAAGAAAAGAAGTCGACTCCGACGACTTAATACAAATTAGAGATGAACGGCAGGAACTACTGACGCCAGTCGAGCCCAGATCTTATACACTTGCTGCGTCCTCGCCTGAAAACCCTTTTCTGCTACCATCCGATGCTCAAGTGCGGATTTCACCAATATTGCTTCCTTTGCCATCACAGTCCTCTTGTGCCTAACCCAAACTTGTCTGCAAAACACATTTTTCAGTCTCAGCTTCCACCAACTGCTACTCAATTGATACTATCTCCCTAGCCAATTTGTCCTCGATAGCCACACGTGCTGCTCTCCCGGCATCCAACTCCTGGGTACACTGAACTAAGTCTCACGCGACTATTGCCTCCAACCTGGTGGTCAGCTCCTCCCGAGCCCTCTGTGCATCCACTAAGGCAACCTCACGTCCAGCAGAGACATACTTCGAGTTCCTCAAAGCGTACCTATCCTGCCTCGAGGTGGCCACAATCCGCTGGCACAAATGCTAGGAGACACCTCAAATCCTCCATCACACTCCCCAAAGGCTAAAAACTGAACTGAATAACTCCCTGGTGTCATACAACTGCACGGACTTGCAATGCCTTCCGTCAAACTCTGTTTGTTCCCAACCTCCAATCCGCCTCCCTCTACGGCTTATGGCTTCCCTGCCAATGCTTAGCTGCGGGCTTCTTGCTCACAATACGGACAACCACAACACTTCTCGTGGTCTTCTGTGGCTCAAATTAAACTGGGGGTCTGGGGGTGTAGCGTCCTAAAATTGTGACACTTGCAATTTCGACTGCATTTGGGTCTTCACGATGGCGATGCAACACGGAACCTGAATGGAGACCCCGAAACTTGTTCATGACATCAAAAACTGCATTTTTCCAGCACCCTGCTTGATCCCTCCTTGCACCATGATGTCCCTGAAGGTGGGACCAGAGCGCCCAGCGCCCTGGTCCTTCAGGACTAGGGCGCCCAGCGCCCTGGTCCCCCAGGACCATGGCGCCCAGCGCCCTGGTCCCCCAGGACCATGGCGCCCAGCGCCCTGGTCCCTGGCCCTATTTTGGGCCCGGTCTCCTATGGGACTTCGGGCCTTTTTGTTTGCAAATTGGAAAATAACATTTCCTGGTCGGCCTAAGGTCGGGAAAATCAGTCTATCAACCCTAATTGGCAAGTATATAAACTACATTTCCTCTCCCATTTTAGGGAGGAAGGACATATGTGTACAAGACGTGGAAACGATATTCAAACATTCAAGCATTCAAGCATTCCTTCAAGCAATTGATCATTCTAAGTCTCCATTCAAGGCTAGGTGTTGCATTCAAGACAAGGATTCAACCATTGAAGAGGAGATCACATACTACAACATACAACATACAACATACAACAACATCTATACCTTCGCATATAAGGATACAAACATCCTTACAACAAGGTACTAGTACTTGTTTTACATTACAGTCATTTACATTTACAACATTTCTCATTTCTTGGTTAATTCCAAAACTGGGGTTTGACCTAAGGGCAAACCCCTAATCCCTAACCCCCCAATCGTCTTCGCTTTTCTGTGTGTAGCTTGCAGGTACGCGACTGAAATTGAAGATCTGGAATCCTTGTGCAGAGACGAACAGATCCCCCTTCGTTTCGCGGATTTTTCGGAGGACCGTGTGCACGCCGGGCGCCATCGTCTCGTCTACTTTTGCTCAAATTTGCAGGACAGCGTCGTCTCGACATTTTACTGCTGATTCTAGGTCCGCAACTTCATATCATATCCCTATCTCTATTTATAAGTAAATCTTTCTTGCTTCTACATGCATTCCTAGTTCAATCTTTCTATCTACATTCTTTACAAAAGAGGGTATCCTTGCTATCACAACCCTTGAAACTCATATAGAATCCAATCTTGCATTGTGTGGGATTGGATCTTGTGGGTTTCAACCCCTCTTTTGAATGTAAAGTCCCTCCTAAGTGAAAACCATCAACCCTAGTGACTCTCCCTTCTCTCTCCTCGGAGTTGGGGAGGGGAGAACGACTAGGGTTCGATTTTTCCGCTTTACATTTTGGTGAACCCGACGTGAACATCCTTTCTAATTATTCATAGTTAGATCTGAAAATTGGATTCCTTGATTACATTTCCATGTTTGATCTTTTGCAAAATTTTAGAGGTTAATTGCATAAAAACCCTAAATTTTCTTTTTAAGTAATTAAACTTGTGAAATGTTTAATTGTTAATGCATGTTTTAGATCTGCCCTTCTATTACAAATTATCAATTCATATTTGTGCGTTAATTTTGAAAATTAAGTGGTTAAGTGTCAAAACCCTAATTTTTGAAACCCTCTTGATTCAACCTTTGTCCAACAATTTCACTAATCAAAACATCTCCAAATCGGCTGTAACTTTGGATTCCGCAATAAAATCACAATATCTTTCATCCCTGAAAATTTGGAAAAAAGTTGCGAGGACCGTGTGCACCCCGAGCGCCATCGTCCCCGACATTTTTTCTGGAATTTCGGGAGCTAGATCTTACTGTATTTTTCTGCTAAAATCCCGAATTTTGGCTGATTTTATCAATTTTAACACCTTCAAAATTACAGTCAAAGTTGGTCTAGCGATTGCTTGGATTGAGGCTTCTAATCATTCAAAAATTGTTGAAATTGAAATTTGTGTCAAAATTGTGTTTCTTACAGTCCTAAATCTGAAAAGTGTGTTTCTTACAGTCCTAAATCTGAAAAGTGTGTTATCATTCATTCGAAATTTCAGTGATTTATCCAAATTTTTGCAATTTGTGACTTTTGAAATTAAGTGCTTAATTACAACAACTTTGATTTCCGCTTTCAAAATTGAATTTTGCATGAAATTGAGTCAACTTTCAAATTTCAAAACTTGCATTGCTTTTGGTATTCCCTCTAAAATCATAAAATTCAAAATTTCAGGTTCCCTCTCTTTTTCAAAATTCAAATTTTGCATTTTTCGACAATCTTGGTAGGGTTCAATTTTGAGATTGCAACTTTAATTTGGCCTATCTACAGATCATAAAATCACTCAATTTTTTCAGGTTAGCTGTAAAATCATCAAAACTTTCATCCCTGCAAATTTCAAAAAAAGTTGCGAGGACCGTGTGCACCCCGAGCGCCACGGTCCCGGACATTTTTTTCGAAATTTCGGGAGATTGTCCTGATTGTATTTAACAGCTTAAATCTAGAAGATTGGCTGGTTTTACTGAAATTTGCTACCTCTAAAATTCAAAATCTTCTATCTCTCTAGTGCATGAGTTTTACAACAATAAGCCCTACTTACACTATTCCCGTTAGACGAAGCCTTAGAATTAAGTCCTTCCAAGGTTTAATTACTGAGGAGATGGAACCTAATTTGAATGGTTTTTTTAACGAGGACATGGGTAATTCCTCTAATCCTCTTAATGATGAAGAAGCTCTCCATGAGGTTTCTGTAGAACAACTTTCAAAATTGGATAACCAATTTGATGATTTTCGACAATGGATGTCTCAAGAATACCCTGATAGTCAAGCTCTTCCTTTAATTGAGGGTCTAAAACGTATGCTTCAAAGTGATAAGAATGGAATTGATATTTTGCGTGGTATTGCACACATTGTGGATTCAAATGTGATGCCTATGAAGAGTTGTGCTGAAACCTTAGGTTATACACAACCTCCTACTCAAGACAATCATTCTATTCCTTTGACGACTCCTATTGCTAGTATACCTACTTTTACATCAAACATAATGACTACTTTAACACAAGACATTCCCCCTATGATCACCAGTCATGGGGGCAATCCCTCTTCTTCAATTAACCCTCTTCCTTCATTCAATCCAACTTCTTCATTCATTCCTTCAATGAGTGTTCCTATTATATCACCACAAATGAACATGACGCAAGGGGGCAATTCATTTAACCATTCCATTCCTCCTTGTAGTGTTCCTCTTGTCCAATCATCTCCTATGACTAACTATCATAGTGTCCCACCACCTTACTCTCTACCTTCTTTCAATAACATAACACCTCCATCACAATCTAACACGTCTAATATGAACTCTTCGACTGAAGCGACCATTAACAATCTTGCACAAACTGTCTCTTCTTTACAGCAACAAATTGCCTCTATGAATCAATCTAAGTTTAGTGTGCCCGCATTTGATGTTGCGAGTCCACTCTCTTTTGACATTGTTCGAGCCATTCCCCCTAAACATGTTGAAATTCCGCATTTGGAGCTTTATAATGGTAAGGGTGATCCTCTAACACATGTTAAGACCTTTCAAACAATATGTACTGATTTTGCTTATGACCAAAGGTTGCTTGCAAAACTGTTTACTAGAACATTAAGAGACAAAGCCCTACAATGGTATTGCTCGTTGCCTTCCTATTCTATTACTTCTTTCGAACAACTTGCAAATGCTTTCATTCAACAATTTCAAAACAATATAAGTCCTAAAGTTACTTTGATTGATTTAATGCATTGTAAACAAGGTGTTAAAGAAAAAGTGACTGATTTCATTGGTAGATATAAGCATTTGTATGCTCAAATTTCCTTTCTAGTGCCTGACAATGATATTCAAAGAATTTTTATTTCTAATTTACAAAAAGATATTAGAGAAAAACTCCTGTTTTCTGAGTTTACTTCTTTCCAACAGTTGTGCGCAACTCTTCACAATTATCAATTGACTGTGAGTCAAATGGAACAATCACATCCTATGGCTCCGAGTGATAAGGGTGATAGTAGTCAACAACCATTTGGGAAGTTTAAACCAAACAGAGAGTCCATTAAATTCAATGAAAACATCATCAACAACAATGTGAATGCAGCATCAGGTGTGTCTCCTATTTCTAAGTTTTTCAAGAAAGAAAGAAAGTTTACTCCTTTGAATGAATCATTGCATAGTATTATGAATAAGTTATTGGAACAAAATGTGCTTACTCTTCCTCCTATAAGGCAAATAGATCTTGCAAAGACTAATTCACCCTATTTTGATAACAAATCTTTTTGTCAATTTCATCGTCAACCTGGGCATGATACTGAAAAATGTTTTGCTTTAAAGGGTAAAATTCAAGATTTGATTGATAATAATACTATCTCTGTTTCTGGAGTGAATGATAAAGGCAATACATCTGTAGCTCCTCCCAACCAAAATCTTCAGATTTTCACTGATCCATTGCCTTCTCATACCTCTAATGCGATTGATACTACTGATTCCTCTATCTCACCTGATGATCTTGTGTCTATGACTCCGAATGTGATTAACTTTGTGGAGCAACAAAAAATCCCTAAAGAACCTTCCATCACATTTGATTCCAGTGAAACTATCAGGGCACCTGATGGTCCTTTATATATAGTCGCAAAAGTCAAGAATACACCTTGTCGTGGAGTGCTTATTGATCCTTCTTGTATGGTTAATGTCATTACTGAAGAACTTCTTTTTACTTTGCAATTGAATCAAGTGATCTATGACGAAACAAATGTGGTTGTGAAACTATTTGATGCATTTTCTTCTCCTGCAATTGGTTCTATTACATTACCTATTGAGGTCCATAACAAATCCCTTGATGTGGACTTTGCTATTATTCCATCATCCAAACAATTTCGTGTGAATCTAGGCTATCCTTGGCTATCTTCCATGAAAGCTATTGCTTCTCCTATTCACAAGTGTTTGAAATTTCCCCATAATGGTGAAGTTGTTACTGTCAATCATAGTCTCTTTAAACCAGCTGAAAGAACTTCTAGTGTTCCTATTGATTACTTTTGGCCTAAACAATTCCAATCTCTTCCTCCGCAAAGTGATCATCTTTTCAAATCTTATCAAAAGTGGAAAAAAGATATGATCCTTTCTCTAAGTGAACCTAGAACACCCAAACTTGACATTCCTATCATTCTTGAGAAGGAAGTTCTTCCTTTGAAAGATAAAACTAATGTCTTTCGTCAAGAAGATTCCCAACCTATTCCTATGGATGTGACTATGCCTATATCTAATAAACCTCCTAAGAGTAGACCTATACCTCCTCGTCATGATGGACTTGGTCTCCTTCCTAAACCAAATATTCCTCCCTTATATGGAGCAGTTCCTCCTCCTTCCTCTTATGGAGAGAAGAGACCTTTCTCTTCTCCTATTATTCAACCTAAGAGACCACAACCTAAACACCCAAGTGATAAGGATGAGAACATTCCTCCTCCTCAATCTTTGCAACTTCCTACTAAGACTAGACGAAATCGTTCTGCACGTGAACACCGACGAAAGCGTCGTCTTAGAGCTCAGGCAGTTGCTTCTCAAACTTTGCAATCCCCAAAAACACCTTCAGCCAGTATTATTCCATTTTCTCCTCAGCCGAAAATTGAGCCGAAATCTCCTAAACATAAGATGCATGATGGTCTTGATCCTGTGCGAGTTAAAGATCCTATTTTTATAAATCTTGATGATGATATAGATGAAAATGTTATTCATGATGAAAATGTTACTTCTCCTGTTCATTCTGATAGTGAATATGAACTTGTTGATATTGATAACCATTTATCTAATGAATTTTCTAAAGCACTTATCCTAGCTCCTAGACAAGAACACCGTGGCTTGGGATATGAACATAGCCCTTGTTTGGATCTTGTGATAGCTCCATCTGCTGTGTTGGATGTTCCTCCTCTAGCGTGTTCCCTACCTTCCCGAAACATTGATCAGCAAGATCGGGGGGTAGATGATGTGCTAGACTAGTTTCATTAGCATAGCAGATTCTCTCCCCCTCTCTTTTGTTACTTCTTCTATGTGTTATTCTCATTTCTTCTATTTGTTGTCCTTAGTGTTGTCTACTTGAGGACGATGCAAAACATTGAGATCTCTTTTGGTCTCTCTCATGTTGACTCAAAAGACACATGTGTTCCCTTCTTCTAGGTGACCTTCCTTGATTGGGGAATGAAGAACAATTATGCATACATACATATGATATACATGAATTATCATACAGCATACTGACCCCCAGGAAAGCGAAGTCACCTTGTGCTTTGTGTTTTGTGTCTATTATCCTTGGGCTTATCTCACACTTGGGGGCTAAATCCTTGTGATAACGTGCTCCTGTCTCATTTCTTATATGTATCACTACCTTAAAGCAATCACCCCCGGTGAGGCGTGTGCGATCGCTTTAATGTAGGGGGGCATACATCCCGTTCATATCTTTTCAAGATACTTGAAAATTTCTTGACAAATTTAGCTTTGCCTTGAAAATTTTTGATATGTTTCTTGCATGACTCATAGTGAGGGAACCTTACTACTGACAGTCATGGTTCTCCCTCGTGATCTTCCCTTTTACTTTGTCAATCGAAGTCGTAAGATCCTTAGTCCACTGGGGGCTTGGTGTATCTTGCCTCCTTGATGTGGTGAAAGTTTTTCAATGTTGTTTCCTTGTACTTTACCGGAAGTATTGGCGTACGCTTATACTCTCGCTAAAGTGGGGGCTAAATGTAGCGTCCTAAAATTGCGACACTTGCAATTTCGACTGCATTTGGGTCTTCACGATGGCGATGCAACACGGAACCTGAATGGAGACCCCGAAACTTGTTCATGACATCAAAAACTGCATTTTTCCAGCACCCTGCTTGATCCCTCCTTGCACCCTGCTGTCTCGGGAGGTGGGACCAGAGCGCCCAGCACCCTGGTCCTTCAGGACTAGGGCGCCCAGCGCCCTGGTCCCTGGCCCTATTTTGGGCCCGGTCTCCTATGGGACTTCGGGCCTTTTTGTTTGCAAATTGGAAAATAACATTTCCTGGTCGGCCTAAGGTCGGGAAAATCAGTCTATCAACCCTAATTGGCAAGTATATAAACTACATTTCCTCTCCCATTTTAGGGAGGAAGGACATATGTGTACAAGACGTGGAAACGATATTCAAACATTCAAGCATTCAAGCATTCCTTCAAGCAATTGATCATTCTAAGTCTCCATTCAAGGCTAGGTGTTGCATTCAAGACAAGGATTCAACCATTGAAGAGGAGATCACATACTACAACATACAACATACAACATACAACAACATCTATACCTTTGCATATAAGGATACAAACATCCTTACAACAAGGTACTAGTACTTGTTTTACATTACAGTCATTTACATTTACAGCATTTCTCATTTCTTGGTTAATTCCAAAACCGGGGTTTGACCTAAGGGCAAACCCCTAATCCCTAACCCCCCAATCGTCTTCGCTTTTCTGTGTGTAAGTTGCAGGTACGCGGCTGAAATTGAAGATCTGGAATCCTTGTGCAGAGACGAACAGATCCCCCTTCGTTTCGCGGATTTTTCGGAGGACCGTGTGCACGCCGGGCGCCATCGTCCCGTCAACTTTTGCTCAAATTTGCAGGACAGCGCCGTCTCGACATTTTACTGCTAATTCCAGGTCCGCAGCTTCATATCATATCCCTATCTCTATTTATAAGTAAATCTTTCTTGCTTCTACATGCATTCCTAGTTCAATCTTTCTATCTACATTCTTTACAAAAGAGGGTATCCTTGCTATCACAACCCTTGAAACTCATATAGAATCCAATCTTGCATTGCGTGGGATTGGATCTTGTGGGTTTCAACCCCTCTTTTGAATGTAAAGTCCCTCCTAAGTGAAAACCATCAACCCTAGTGACTCTCCCTTCTCTCTCCTCGAAGTTGGGGAGGGGAGAACGACTAGGGTTCGATTTTTCCGCTTTACAGGGGGCAACGCCCCCAACGGGGTCGAGGGGCAGTGCCCCTCGCGGGTTCTGGGGCAGCGCCCCCGCGGGGTCGAGGGGCAGCGCCCCTCGCGGGGTCCAATTTACAACCTTCAGAACCCCACGAAAGTCCATGGCGCGCATCATTTCAGTGATATTTTAAGATGCCAAAAAACCCTTCTTTTCTAGCGTCCTGGCTTCAAACTCCAGCGAATCATTTTAAATCTGGCCGTCGTCGTTTTTTTTTATTTTTTTATTTTTTTTATGGCACTGTAATTTCCCCGATGGCATCCCGGCCATACAACCTTCCTGTACGGTCAACACAACACTGGCACCTCCGATCGTGCGGTCAACACCCTCCACCGTACGACTATGTTTGTTTGTGTGGGGGCTGAGTTTATGTCTTTGTGCTCTGCGACAGCAGTGGTTTCCACCGCACGGTGGTTCCACTGTCGGTGTTGCCACCGCACGGTGGTTCCACCGCCGGTGGCCGCACCGTCGGTGTTGCCACCGCACGGTGGTGCTACCATACGGTGGTTCCACCGAGGCTGCTTTTTTTTTCGTACGGTCAGCTGACCCGTACGGCCATACGATTTTTTTTTTGTTTTTTTTAGCTCTTTTTTTTTCGTTTTTTTTTTTTTTTTTTCTGCTAGAGAGTCTTCTGCTGAGGCCCCTGTGTCTGAGATCACCCTTCATCCTTCTCAGTTTTCCTTGCCCAAGGGTTTCCTGTTGTGGTCCTGTGCCTCTTGAGTCACCTGCCTCGCCTCTCAAGTCCCCTTCCATCCGCTCAGGTCCCCCTTTGGGCTCTCGGGTGTCTGTCCGACCTCTCAGGTCCCCTGCGCGCTTCGCGTGGTAGGGTTTCAATTTGTACTCGTTGGTGGCAAGTCTATTTTCCATGGCCATCCGAAGACCTGGAACCACAAATTCTACAGGGACTATGACCTCCTTCCCGTACATAAGAAGAAGAAGAATAATAAAGATTTTGAAGACTGCGGTCTTCCACACAGGGTTCCAATCGTTGCCAACACTCTTCGGATTCTCTACGTCGCCAGGGTTTGGGGCGTCTCCCTTCCAATATTCTTTGTATTCTGGTAGGTACACTTCTATTGGTTGCTCTGGTTCCTCTACTTCGAGCCTATAGCTTTGGAACATTTCGTAATCCTCCATTTGCCAGTGGAAGAGCCCGTTAGTTGAGCATACCTCATCTTCAGAACATCCCTCCAATTCTAGCACCCCTTCACTATTCGGCTCCATCGCGTTCTTGCCCTTGCTTTCATCAGGACCCCCTTCCCTTTTATTAGAGTCCTCTGAGTCCGAGTCTGAAGAGGCGAGCTCTTCGCCGACATCTTGGGTGTGTAGGTCAATGGTATATTTCCGCCCTCCCTTCTCCATGGAAAGTGTATTTTTCTTCCAGTTGTGGTTTACCCTCGCGTTGATCAACCACGCTCTCCCTAGGATGGCATCATAGCCTTTCTTCTTCGAGGGAATAACCATGAAATCTAACAAGAATGGTTGCGTACCAATTGTCACTTGCTGGGCCATCAACAGGCCGAGTGGCTTAATGCCGTGTTGGTCCGCTCCCACCAGGTTGAATGTGGGTGGCCACAGGGTGGGCTTCCCCAGCCGCTTCCATGTTTCTTCTGGTAGTACATTCACCCCATATCCACCGTCCACAATGGTGTCCTTCAGAATGGTCCCACGGATACCCATTTCTACCACAGCTGGGTGTCTACCACTACTTAAGGCTAGTAACATCGGGTCAGTCGAAGGGCTGACGGAAACCTCCACCTGTGGTGTACTCTTCGAAGCAGTGGCGGGAACCCCTACCTATGGTGCACTCGACGATGCGGTGGCGAGAACCCGTACCTGTGGTACCCTCGACGATGCGGTGCTTTGCACGTTGGTGAGGATGGCAGTCCTCAATTGTGGCATAGAGTCTAGAAGGTCTTTCACCTTTATCGGCACCTCCATCTGCAAGATTTGCCCAATGATGTTATTTTTTGCTTCCGTATGGGATGATGTACTCACCACCTTGTTGTCCCGTCGTTCGGTCGTCATCTCACGTTCAATATTGGCCTTTGCCTCCCGTAATCTCTCCTTCTCCGTACGGGGGTCGGGATAAGTGGCTTTTTTCGTCTGGGCGCGGGTGATCGCCAGTACTTCTTTCTCACCAGTCTTCTCAGCCTTCTTAATGTTGAGGAGATTAACCCCTGCCTGCGGGCAATTTGCGTCCTCATGGTCGCCTAGCCCACACCAACGGCAGAGGTGCTGAGGGGTGGCTTCCTTTGTGCAATCACGGGCGAAGTGCCCCCACTAATTACAAGCCCTACATTGGATAATTGGTCGGCCCTTGGCGTCATACTGGATACGGCTTCCGTTATTGTTATTGTTGCTATTCCTTCCACTGCCGCGTCTGTTGTCCCAGTATCCTCCAGATGATGCCGTTGTGTTAGTATGTTGGCCAGTACCCGTTGGTGCGGATGTTGTGGCCTGCTCCGTGAACAACACCTGGTTCATTTGCGTACCTCGAGTTTTCATGTTGTATGGGCACTCCTTGGTGGAGTGTCCCATCATTTGGCAAATCTCACAGAATGCCTTCTTTTGGCAAGTACCCTTTGTGTGCCCTTCCTCTTTGCACTCAGTGCACCATATGTCCCCTTCGTTTCGACCAGTGCTTCTCATTATTTTGAATTCCTTTCTCATTCGCTCCATGTCTTTCTAGAGTGCTTGCACCCATTTGCCAGCCTCGTCATCGCTGCTGCTTGCTTGTGAAGAGTCATCATCCTCGGATGAGGATTTATTACTTTTCTTCTTCTTTGATGTTTTGTGCTCGCTCTCCAGGTCCATCGCCCTATTATAAGCATCGTCATATGACGTCGGGGGTACAATTTTCATCTTCCTCCGTAGGGAGGATTTCAACCCTTCAACGAACCATCGTTTCTTCAATCCATCTGCGGGTTGGCTTTCCATTTTACCCAAGAGTTCTTTCAGCCTCCGACTGTATGCCCGTACTGTCTCCCTGGTACCTTGTTTGGTACTGTATATCTTCGTTACAATTTCATTGTCATCACGGAGCAACCAAAACTCCCCCATGAATTCCTTCTGAAGATTGGCCCACGTGGCCACTTTTTGCTTGTCCACATTGGAGTACCAATCTATGGCAACTCCTCGTAACATGGCTGGAAACTGCTGTACCCAGTCATCCTGGTCTGTAACTCCATTGGCGGACCAAATGGTTTCACATGTACGGCAGTGTCGTAAGGGGTCTTCCTTGCCCTCCCCTATGAACTTTGGCAATTTTTGTTTACTCGCCATCCCACCGCTGGGTCTCGCTCCTCTAATTCCTTGTGTGCTTGTACTTGGTGATCCTCCACCTCCTGCAACTGAACCTCCACTCGTGGGTCCTCCGAAAAAAGTTGCTGACACCGAACCAACCAAATTGCCTCCTGTACGGTACCCTTGTGCTCCCTCGGCACCTTCGGTCGTACCGTCACCTTCCGGTGTCTCCCTCCGGTTGTCCTCTGAAATGGACAAATTCTTTAGGAATTCTCTGGTAGCGTCGATCAGGTTTAGACTTCACCTTGTTTGTTCCACCAACTCTTCACGGCTTCTTACCCTACGGTGGTATTCTGGCGAACTGTAGAGTTCTCCTTCGGCACCCTCTGTGACTCCTTCTGGCAGCCCTACAACAGTGTAGACAGTGTAGTTCTCTCCGTCTATCTCTGCCTCCGCAACCTCCGTGACACCTCCTGGGTTCCCTTCAGGCAACCCCTTAGCCGGTCGTCCCTCGGCAAGCTGCCTTAGCCTATGCCTTCGTTCTATCTGCTGTCTGAGATTCAACGCGGTTTGTGCCACTTCCCATTCGTCACTCTGTATCTTTTTATTTTTGTCCTTATTTAGTCTATTGGGCATAAGTCAAAGGTTCAATTTCCTCCTGGCTTGGCGCCATCTTGTTCCGTTTCTCGTCGGCTGTTCTCTTCGTAGCGTTGCAGGATTTGTTATCGTCGCTCTTCCTGGGCAATCTCCTCCAGGCGGGTCTGTTGTGCCAACGATGCCTGTGCAAGCAATCGGGGGAGGTGGTTCATCAACCAGTTTACTACCGGGCTAACCTCCAGCGTTGTCCACACGGTACTTGGTGGGATTTCTGCCTCCGCCGCTTCTCGTCGAACGTATGTCTGAATAGCTACCTAGAGCAAAATTGAAAATTCTCGCGTTGCCGTGTCTTCTCCTGTGTAAAGTTCTATCCGCGCATCGTCGGCCTCCGGGTTTACTTCACCAACGGGTAGGCCCATTGTGTCTGTGCGCCATCCATGTCTTCCGTTCCCGAGTACGTCTAGGCAACGGCGCCAAATGTTTGCCCTCTCGGGTAAACGGTTAAATGCAGAAAGTAAATGCACAGAACATAATGGAAATACATTAATTAACCAATCTCTATATTAATTCAATAGTCCATGTACATCATGTGCTTATAACATTACATTTGACACGACTAACATGATCATACTTCGAAGAAAAGGTACACAATATATAATACCCGAAGGGGTGCGACACAACCGTCGCGACTCCAACTACCTACCCGTTGGCCAACTAACTGACCGCCGTAACTCATTATTACCGACGACAACATAGCCCTAATATAACAACATAACATAATGATTATTCCTGTCAACACCTAATGTATACATGGATGTGGACCTGGTTAGAGAGCTTGTGAAGGCATATTGCCCTATAACTAGGGTAATTCGAAAGAAGGATAAATCTGCCCTAGTTACCATCAATAGGGCCAGTTTTGTTGAAGCTTTCCAGATATCTGGTGCAACTTGCACATATATAGACCTAGATAGAGAAAAGCAGGATTACGAGAATCATAAGAATGTTCTGAAGAAGCACACAATTCCTCGATACATGCCTAGGTCTGGCAACCGGTCTTTAATTCCAATTCCAGACAATGTGGAGGAGCCATTTGAGTACTTTTCATTTCTATATGAAGTGCACAGTTTATGGATTATGTAAGGTGTTGGGGATGGATGGGAGCAGTACGGTGCCAACTGAGCTTGTGATGATGGCAATGAACATCCAACACCAAAAAGTCAATACAAATTATGATTTTGTGGGATATTTGGTGCAACACATCCATGATGCCTTGGTGGACATCCAGAAGAATGCTTCTGTCATTAATTTCAAACATTATTCCAATATTGATGCACTTGATTTTGTACAACAATGCAGACAAAATGGACAAAGAATTGGTACTGGAAAGAGTGGAGTTCGACATGCCTATGCTAGTACAAAAGTGGACACAGGTGTGGAATAGCAGCACTTACGATTCCTCTTTTCTTTATTTTCAAAATTGGATTGTTTTACCTATCAGAGATATGTTAGGAACAAAGAAAGAAAGACTTATCCTAGGTGTGAGGAGGCTTTTGAGGCATAACAGTTTGTCCATAATTGGTCCATTACTCATAACTGGGGGGATTTTTATTTCTTTGATAATTTTACTGTCATGAGGGTATATGGGTGTCCTCAACTCCCACACATTTTACCAAAAAATTTTCTAATGAGATTAGCCATAATTGAATTCATTTGGCAACTCACTTTAGTTGATAAAGAATATTTATTAACTTACAGAAAAGGGCACTTTTCTGCCTAGGTTGTGGGTAGTTCCTGACTTTACCATTGGCAAAAGAGCCTTAGATGAAATTAATAATTGGTTAAAACAATACAGAATGGTAACTGCTTATTCTAGGTTTTGTGACCCTGAGCAGTTTATGAAAATTGCACTAAAGAGAATGACACCTTGGGCACAAGTGAAACATCATGAGCCTCTTGATGAAGAGGATGTAGTCGAGAATTTGACATAAAAGACTACTGTGCAAGAGAGAAGAAGGAAATGGGGTAATTTGATGAGGTTAGAACAAGAATTCAAAGAGAGAAATCCCACTTTCGTTGGTTTTTATCATCAAGAGGGTTATTTGGAAAGAATGGAGAAGATGCTCAATGCTTATGAGGACGTAATGGCTCAAATGCCAGAACAAAAGGAGCCACAAGAACCAGAGGATGAATTGTCCTCTCAAGGCAATACACCTATTGATCAACTGGTAATGGATGTTGACATTGTTGAGAGTATTGATGAGGTGAATCTGTGAGGGAACCACCTGTGAAAAGACAGAAGGTTGAGCAACGGGGAGCATTGGCAAGGAAGGACCCTGCCAAGGCAGTGGTTGTTGAGAAAGGTAAATATTTTCAAGCTATCAGATAGAGGCTTAGGGAGAAGCCAGTTGAAGAAGAAGTGGGAGAAGTGGATTTACCTCTGGCTACTCACATGGATGAAAGGATTATGCTATCAAATTCTTTTATGGAAGTTCATAAAAATAGGTGAGTTCAAAAGTTCCCTAATCAAACTTAAGCAGAATGAATTGATAAAAGAATTGGATTTGGGAGAGGGAGGTAAAGAGAAAAATGAACAAATTGTTCAAGCCCTCTAGGTGTATGATTTTGACAGTCAGGATTTAATGGTGGAACAAGCAAGATTTCTTGTAGAAAATAATGGAATGTTGTTGTTGCTTGTGTGGGACATTCACTCCACCTTCATTGTTGATCAAATCAAAAGGCAATCAGATCCTCTTTTCAGATCAGAGGTTGATGTAGGAGATTTTGTAAGAGGATAAGGATTTGATGCCAAATCCAAGAGATTTACAATCTGGTCACTTGCCCTTGCCACACAGAAGCCTCATCTCATGAATATTCAAGGGGAGAGAAGGGGAGATAGATTAATTTGGAATCTGCAAGACACGGGGGATAATGAAATTGCAGATTTAATGACACATGTCTCCTATACAAATAAAGCTAAAACAATGGAGTTGCAGAAAATAAATACTGAAACATATAAGAAACTAGTTGTAATTGCAAAGAAGTATGAAGAAGAGATAATGAAGAGTGCAATGATGGAGGATCAAATCAAGGAGCTGACTAAAAAATTGGCCAATATGCAGAGTACATCCCATGACCATACAACAGAGATGGTGGATGCTGCCACCAATGTACCTGAGGAGTTTGTTCATGTTTCTATTGAGGTTGCATTTCTTGACCAGATCAAGATTCAGCTTGAGGAGTATGCTGGGAGGATAGAGATGTTGGAGGAAACTAGAAATGACAAAGGGGTGTTTGCTCTGTTGGAGGTTCTCCAACATAGAATTGATATGTTAAAAGGTCAAATTAAAGATGTTAGAGTTATCTTGTATTAGCTAATAATTATTTATTTAATTATTAGTCTATTATACTCTACGCTTAAGCTAAACTTAGGCATTTAATAATATTGTAGGTATTTAATAATTATTCTAACTACTAAATACACTTTATCCCTTTAGGGTTTCTTTAGGGTTGCTAATATCCTTTTATAAGGATTGTATTGTACCTTTTCATGTAATTGATTCCCTCTCTGAATGATAATCTTTTTCTTCAGAGCCATTATTGTGTTTTTGTCTCCAATCTTCTCTTGTGACAGGTATTTTGCTTGCAGGTGTTCTTGGGATCTCAAAAGTTGTATTTTCTCAACTTCTCCATGGTATCAAAGCCTACATCTGCTACTACTTGTTCTTGAATTTTTTAGAAGATTTTTGGAGGTTAGGGTTTCAGTTTTTTCAGTTTTTTTTATTGGATTTGGGGTAGCTGTTTTGTTTCTGATTATTTTGGGTTAAAACAGACCTCATTGTTGAACTCAGAACACCCCAAAACCCCCCATTTCCATATAAAATTTGTCAAATTTTGACAAATTTGGGTTCTAGACTTTTTTTTTGTTTTGCCTTTTTTGCACGAATTTCGAGAAATTTACCAGAAAAATCGTTACAAAAATTTTTAGAACAGTTTGGGGCAAAAAAAGACCTCACTGTTGGCTTCTGAAGGGTGTTTTCAATCATTTTGATATATATAATTCGACCTATTTCGATGACAAGGGCATCTAGGCCATTATTTTTTCATTGACACGCTTTACGAGACACAAAAATCCATATGGATGTACCTGCAAATGCGTCAAAAAAATTTCGTCAAAATAAATAAATAATTTTTTTACCCTCTTTATGCTCTAAAAGAAGGTTTTTTTTCTTTTGGTCGTAACTTGGTCATACGGAGGCGCTTTTTCAAAAACTTTATATCGTCGGAAAGCTCTTTTTGAGCTCTCTTTAGATCTAGAGGTTTGATCTTCTTATTTTTCTTTTTTGATGGTGTTTTTTATTTTCAAAGCTAGAAGTTCCTTTTTGCACTCTGGGAGACATAACTTGAGCATCTGAACTCCGTTTTTTGAAAGCTTTAAATCGTTGGAAAACTTGTTCTGTGCACTTTTCATTAATGTGAGTTTTCTTTTCAGATTCTTCTCTAGGTGTATTTTATCCAATTTTTTTGTTTTTCAACACTGCGGTAAATATCTTGGATGTTTCAGGTCTTGGGATCTTTTTCTTTGAGCAGGATGTCTCATCTTTGTTTATCCTTTCTGTATTTACAGCCTTATGTCTCTTCTGATCTTTGTATACGTCATTTTGTAAGTATTTCCTTTTTTGCAAACACACTGAGATAAAGTGCCACTATGCATTTTATACTTGGGATCTTGCACATCTTGTGCCTTATTGTACATGCACTACATTATAAAGTGTCATGGGGGGGTTGATGTTTTCCTTTGTTTGCCATATACCTTTGTCACGTGAGTGTTACTTCCATGACATTAACCTCATTATGTGTGTCAAGTGAGTGTTCCTTCTACGACACTATGTACTTTTCTTTGCACTTTCGATGTTCCTGGTTCTTCGTCATGCAGTTCTTGTTGGCCATTCTTTTCAGTGTACCCATCCCTCTCCCTTGTCAGCATTATGTGGGGGTTTCTTCTGTTGTTCTAATGCTTCCTTGGTTCATTGGATCAACTCTTCAGACTTTGGTGTTTTATGCCATCTATATCTTCGAGTTCAGTTTTTTGCCTTTGTTTGCCATCTGATTCGAGTAGTGTTATTTAAGGGCACTCATGCAGATTACAGTCTTCTCTACTTGACCATCTTCTATTTCAATGTAGGTTCTTCAAATTGACAGTTATTCTTCGACAGTGTTTGCAGGTTCTTCATGCTTTGGTGATTCTTCTACTATTCTCTTGTTCTTATCTTTTTGGAACATTCTTGTTTGGAGGCTTCTTCAGTCCTTCACTTTCTTTTTCCATCTCTTTTTGGATCAGACTTTTTTTTCCCATGTGGTTTTCTCTATTTCTTTGGTTCATAGAGATTTGGTCGTTATTGGGTACTTGATTAGGCTTTGTTGCCGGGACCCAAATTTTTGCCTTCATCATGTAGTTGCATTTTTTGCTTCATGCATTTAGTTTTTTAGCTACTCCCTAAGTTCATCTTAAGGGGGGGTGTTAGAGTTATCTTGTATTAGCTAATAATTATTTATTTAATTATTAGTCTATTATACTCTACGCTTAAGCTAAACTTGGGCATTTAATAATATTGTAGGTGTTTAATAATTATTCTAATTATTAAATACACTTTATCCCTTTAGGGTTTCTTTAGGGTTGCACACCTTTAGGGTTGCTAATATCCTTTTATAAGGATTATATTGTACTTTTTCATGTAATTAATTCCCTCTCTAAATGATAATCTACTTCTTCAGAACCATTATTATTTTTTGCCTCCATTCTTCTCTTGTGACAGGTATTTTGCTTGCAGGTGTTCTTGGGATCTCTGAAGTTGTATTTTCTCAACTTCTTCAAAAGATGTTCATAACTTTCACATTTCTCTGAAGGAAGCCAGTGATGTGTGTTTTTCTACCATATCATTTTTGGAACCATTATTCAATTTGTGGTTAGGAAGGAACAGATTAATAGATAAATTGGAAGCTGCTATAGTTTACAGGGATGACCTACCAGAGAAAATAACTGACACCAAGGAGATTGTAGGCACTGTGAACTCTTTGTTTTCATTTTTCAAAGGCAAGGACCAGCTAATAAAGGGAAAACTGTAGAAATTCGTTGATGGCTATAGTGTTTTCATTCCTGCCACACATGACAAAGAGGGAAATCTGAAGCAATTGGATGTTTGGAAATATGAATTGGAGATGATAGTAGAAGATACAAAGACTTTACTCCACCTAGGCAATGACATAGATATTCCTGGTTTTAATGAAGTGTTGGACGCACTGTACAAGGCTGAGGTGGATTTTTAAAGTTTTTTGCTGATGCACGGGTTGTAACTGATGCTCAGTGGAATGAGGTCATTGGACAGTTAGAGGAGGTTAAGAAGTTTGCTTGGGCTACAAATAAGGAAGTAGCCAGATGGGAAATAATTATGAACAAGGGCAAAAGGGCCCAAACTGAAATTTGAATGATTATTTTGTTTTTGTTTGTTTTGAGGATTAGAATGACCTGGCACCTGAGTGATGCTAATAGGGAGGATAAGTGTTTGAAAAGGCATCTTGATTTCGTTGTCACGGTTGTGGATGACCTTCATTGAGTTAAAGACGTTATCCTGAATACCCATAGACAAAGGTGCCAAGTCAAAGTTTCAGTGGTTGCTCCAGTTTCCAGTTTCCTAAGTGATCGGTAGCTTGTTTGCATTCCTTGGTTATAAAAGGAATACCATGATCACTTAGGAAGGGGCTAAGAAATTTTGTGAAGTCCAGGTTTATTGAGTCATAGGTCTCAGATGTTGATAGGAAAGATACATGGTAACATGAGTATTCTGTAACTATTTATAATTTTATAGAGAAATATAGAAGTCTGAATAGTGTTCTTCGAGTCTTTGAGTTGCAAATTTTGAATCTCTGAACATTGTATGATGAAAATGATTATATAATATCAACACAAAAAATGATTATATAATATCAACACAAATATGATTTGAATAAGTACAACCTCCATAAGTAATAAAAATAGGGAGATGTCACAATATAAGTGATCCTTCAATTGATATAATAGTTGATTCATTGTGGATGAGAATGTTTGCTTGTTTATATGATCATTGTCTCAATAAGAGATCACATATATAGTCTATTATACCATGATACTTGCATCAATATGGAGATGTCACAAAAGAAGTGACCTTCCAATTATAATAGTTGATTCATTGTGGGTGAATATGTTTTCTTGTTTGCCTTTGATTCTGAAAGTGTGATTTTTGTTGAGATCTGATTTTATGATTGCATTCTTTTTATATTAGATTTGATTAGAGTTTGGATCTACCCTCATTTGTGTTTCATTATTACATCTTGTTTAGGGTTTGGGCTTTCATTGTGTTGTATATATTTGATCTCACCTACCCAACCTTAGGTTGTGTTATTACTTCTTTGTCTATAACATATATCATGGAATTGGATCCTGAAAAGATATTCCCTTTAATTGAGTTGCATGCATGTTTTACTAACTATGTTGCATTCCTATCTATTGTGGTGTTCGATCCTTTTATTATTAATACTCTTATGATTTTATATGCTATGGATGTTTATGTAAAATATATATGGAGGTGTTCTATCATGTACATGTTTTCCCTCCTCCATAAAGTTGGCATTTCATCATACCTATAATCAACATGTATCTCAGCCTTTGTATCCTTGCCATTATATGTGTATATATTAATATAAATTATATATATATGTGTGTGTGTGTGTGTGTGTGTGTGTGTGTGTGTGTGTGTGTTGTATATATTTGATCTCACCTACCCAACCTTAGGCTGTGTTCTTACTTCTTTGTCTATAACATATATCATGGAATTGGATCCTGAAAAGATATTCCCTTTAATTGAGTTGCATGCATGTTTTACTAACTATGTTGCATTCCTATCTATTGTGGTGTTCGATCCTTTTATTATTAATACTCTTATGATTTTATATGCTATGGATGTTTATGTAAAATATATATGGAGGTGTTCTATCATGTACATGTTTTCCCTCCTCCATAAAGTTGGCATTTCATCATACCTATAATCAACATGTGTCTCAGCCTTTGTATCCTTGCCATTATATGTGTATATATTAATATAAATTATATATATATATATATATATATATATATATATATATATATTCCTCTGTGAACATTCAATATTTCTTGTATCTTATCCATCGGTATGTTCGACAAGTTTTCTGGGACCTCAAAACCCTCTTCCCTTAAGTAATCTACCCACCAATTACAATGAGATGCATCCTTAATATGATTCCAGACTAGCATTCCTAGGCATAATAGGAAGCATAAAATGAAAAATTACATACACCATAACAATGCAACAAATGAAAAAACTCTTGATTCTGTTCATTTGAAAGATGATAGAATTATACAGTGGAGAGAAATAGATCAAAATTTTATTTCTATTGAATAAAATTACTACTTCTGTCACAAAATAAATTTACATATAACTCCTTCGAGAACCTGCACAAAGCTTGACACTAAATGCTTTTCATTTTCTCTATAAATGACTATACAACTTTCTCCCTTCACCTAGACTCACTACTGGAACCAAAAAAGGAACCCCAAAGGCACCAGAATTTCGGAACCCTCAAGCGACCCCCCAAAAAGGAACCCTTCTAATGGCCTTGATTTCCCTTTTTTATAGAAGAAAAGGGAGCAACAAGCTTCAGGCAAAGAGACACATGTCAACATAACATTTACTCTCAACAATTAGGCCTAAAAGGCCATATGCAATTATGTTACAAAAATATTCTTTATCCATGCGCTAGCACCCGTGAATCAAAATTTTCAACTAAAAATTGGTAGAAGCAAAACTGCTTGAGTCGGGCCATTATCACCTTGATGCCTTCAGATGGAGTGTGAGATGTTACGTTCTGTCCAACAGAGCGTTTCCCTTCTCAGAAGGGATACTGGGTCCTGGCAAGAAGTAAAGTCGCCCATAAAATAGAGGAGGAGCTTCAACCTTCATGCCCAGGATCAGAGAAAGTGGAAAGAGGAGCTCGAGCCTTCATGCCCATGATCAGAGAAAGTGGAAAGAGGAGCTTTAAGGGAAACATAATATGTTGGGGAGGCGTTGTAGCTTCCATGCCATCACAAAGATGATTGGCTACCACTCCCCACCCAAACAAATCCTTCTTTCATTCCTCTGCGAGCTCCTTGTTCGAACCCTCTACCATCTAGTGGCAGAGTAGGAGTAAAGGATGTGCCATGTGTTGCCTTTTTTGATAAGAAAAGGCTTTCACGCCCCCTCTGGCAATCCTTCTCACTTTCACAACCCTTCTGACAATAAACAAAGTCACATAGGAGAAAAAAAAACACCTATCCGGTATCACAGAGAGCACAACAACTCCATGCACGATCCTGCTCAAACATCATCTTCCTTTTTTAGGAAAAAACCACTCTCAGAAAATGAAAAAGGTTTCTTTTCTCTTCTACCAATTAGGTCACCACCCCATTGTATTTATAAATTTTTAACACTTCATCTGGTAATGCTCATTCACGTGAAAAATCATCATTTTGGTGCTTTTCAACTCATCCTACCAGCTATGGACTCTAGAAGTCATGCCTATCAAATCCACTGCATCCTGCTAAGGCTTATCTTATGTGAATGATTTTGTTCTGATTTTTTTCCTCCTTGATTGTACAAATTTTGCTTCAGAATCCCTGACAACAAGCAACCTCTGATTTCTCAAAGGAATCTGTGATCTCCCATCTCTAACTCAAAAGCTATCCAATCCTTTTATGCCTCTGAAACCATCGTCCTTGCTTGTCTAATCAACCTCAACTCAGGAGAAACCTTCAAACTAGTCCCTAAGGAATGAGTCGGCATCCAAGCCTTAAAAATTCCTCATACATATTAGCTTGCCACCATAGGGGTCGCTAGCTCTCGTGTTTGTTTAATGTTAGCATTTTTAGGTCGCTAGCTAGCGACTAGATAGTTTGTGGTTATTTTTTATGGTTATCACCAACTCACGAGGTTAAATGTCTGAAGACGTGATCAAGCTACGAGCTAGCGACAAGTTGGTTTGGGTTCGAGTCACGAGGTCTCTATCTTTTTGGGTGTTAGCGTTTTATGTTGGCGAGCTGGATATTGTTAATGAAATTTCTTTGGTCGCGAGGTCTCGAGTTGGTCTGATGTCATGCATTATAGCCGTGAGAGTTAGCGAGTAAGTCATTTCATACAGTTGTCGCTAGCTCTCATGTTTGTTTAATGTTAGCATTTTTAGGTCACGAGCTAGCGACTAGACAATTTGTGGTTAAGTTTTATGGTTATCACCATCTCGCGAGGTTAAATGTTTGAAGAGGTGATCAAGCCGCGAGCTGGCGACAAGTTGGTTTGGGTTTACATCGCGAGGTCTCTAGCTTTTTGGGTGTTAGCATTTTATGTTAGCGAGCTGGAGATTGTTAATGAAATTGCTTTGGTCGTGAGGTCTCGAATTGGTCTGATGTCATGCATTATAGCCGTGAGAGTTAGCGAGTAACTCATTTCATATAGTTGTCACTAGCTCTAATGTTTGTTTAATGTTAGCATTTTTAGGTCGTGAGCTAGTGACTAGACAGTTTGTGGTTAAGTTTTATGGTTATCGCCAGTTCGCGAACTTAAATGTCTGAAGACGTGATCAAGCCACGAGCTTGCGAGTGAAGTGCTAGCGGTTAAGAGATAAATAGTTTTATGTTGGCGAGTACGCGACAAGGGTCAAAGTTGCCACTATCTCCAAGTCGCTGCGGTGACGAGGACTTAACATTTTGAGGTCGAGAATTGGCTAGTGGCGGTTCAGTTGCCCACAATCGCTAACTCTCGAGGTTATGAAGGCTTAGCATTTTCAGCTTGCGAGCTGGAGATAGTGTTGTAAGGGCTTGTCGCTAGGTCGCAAGATTTTCTAATGGGCAGTCTTTTAGGCAGAGGGCTGATGACTGTGTGCCATGTGTTTTAATGACTTGACGGGGGTCGCTGAGGTGCCAATATATTTTTTTTACATTTTGGAAAAAGGTTGAAATCGCCAATATTTTTTTTTTATGGTTTGAAAATAGGTTGAAATCGCCTATATTTATTTTTTATGGTTTGAAAATAGGTTGAAATAGCCAATATATATATATATATATATATATATATATATATATATATATATATATATATATATATATATATGGTTTGAAAATAGGTTGAAATCGCCAATGCAAATATTTTTTCTGGTTTTAAAAACATTACAGTTCTCCCAAGCAAATATTTTTTTTAGTTTTAAAAACATTACAATTTGCCAGGATTTTTCACAAACTTTGAGTGATCACGAATGATTCACCAGTGGAGATTATTATTTTTTCTTCGTAAACCTCAAAATTTTGCCAGTAAAATTAATATTTTCCTCGGCGATTATACACCTTTCGTCATGTTTTTACACCTTGTCCAAGGGGGGGTTTCTTAAAGTTTTCCTCGAGGGAAATCATATATTCATCAATATGTAGAAAGTTTGCTTTGTATGTGGGATCTTAGTCATATAAGATATGGAATAAGGAGGCATGGTAGGGTGCCTTAAATCAGTTATTCTCCCTCCATGAAATCCTCCTCCATTCTTCCATGGTTGTAGATCTTTGGGTTCATAAACAATCCATCAACATAGGGTTTGGAAGGGGAATTGCAATAGGGCGCCCTTAGCCATTCTCCCTCTCTCATAGTGTAATAAGGTGCCCTAATAGTTGTTCTCTCTATCTCCCTTAATGTGGTCCCTTCCTTACCCTATGTGACAAACTGTTGTAGTACTGTTATGTATATTTTAATACTTATTAGTATATAATAGAGATGTACATATAAATTCATATATAAAAACCAATCAATAATCTCTACATTACCACAAGAAATTGGAACATTAATAGATCTTATAGTCATATTTGATTGCTTGCTAAGGTATCCCATCTATATCCTTTTTTAACTTCTAGCTAGGCCATGTCTCTTTATATCCTTCCAAGAAATTTAGAAAGTTGTCTTCTTTTAAGATTGTGATCCTTGGAGTAGGGTGTGTCCCTTGCTACCCCATTGCACCTCCTAGTGTATTAATTACTTTATGATTGGAATTGGCCACATTTGACTAATCTTTGTTAATCCTTGACCTTCTATGATTTTTTATGGAGACCACAAACTATTTGTTAATATTATTGTTGGTGACAGGAGAAGAAATCTTGAATTTATAGTTCAAATTCATTATTCATGAAGTCTTAATTTCTTATTTAGATTTGTTGTTCGTGGTTGGGGCCATGACATGCAGATTCTTTTAGAGGATGGTTTTTTCTCTCTCAAGGGTTTTCCTAAGGTATGCATTTTTTAATATTGTGGTATTCGTTTGAACTTTGTATATGGTTATTTTGCAAGCTTGTCTGCACACTTTTCTCTCGTGGGTTTATGTAGGAAATGGTTTGATTAACTTGCATAATTTTTCAGACACATTTCTAATAAAAAGGATGTTACTTCCCCATCAAGAGTGAGATTAGAGGTGGTTCTATTGATTATTGTCACCAAGTTATCTCATGAATCTAGTAGGGAGCACAACAATGCTATAGATTGATCTTTCTTGGTCATCTCCAGATCCATGGAAACCAGTTGGCTAATAAGGGTGTCAAATGCATTAGATGCTTGGTTACTAAATATTTGTCTCTCATCATAAAAAAGTATCCATGTACAATTTCCAATTAATAAATGTTGTTGTTTCATATAATGTAGATATGTTGTTGCACAACTTCTTAGCAACATTTGTTGTAGATATATTTAGGAGCATCACATTTGAAAGGTGCAATAATGGTAGATTCAATGTTTTTGTCAAGTACGTGTTGATCTTGATCTTTGAATATAATAGACAATTGACCAACTACCATTATCCATTGATTATGATCTACCAATAGGTCTACCATCTATAGCTTCCAAAGCTAAAAGCTAGCGTCATTGAACTTTTCAAAGTTAATTTTAGATATTTTAGCCATATGATCTATACTTAAAAATAAGATCACCTACATGGATATCTTACTCAAACAAGGAACAATAACAAGCCATCTCCTCCCATATATCCAACAAGTAAAGCTAACTCTAATACCAAAGGACAATAAACTAGATAAGATCTGAATTAACCCAAAGAGAGAAATTGTGCAAATAGAAACAAATCTAAACAAATTTCAATAGAGTAATGATAAGGATGCATACAATATGTACCTTAGAATTACCTATATGAAAAAAACCAACAACAAAGCATACTCAATATTAATCTAAAAGTTTAGTAGTTATAATAAAATAAGACAATTCATGTTTTAATAAAGGTCTTCAATCTTAATAGTTGGAGTCAATCCATTAGTATAATCTTACACTATGATTACTATAGAATCTTCATTTCGAGTACTGTTGAATTTATATGGCAAAGAGATCCTAGAAACTATAAATGGTTTTCAAAAACTATAGGCTTAAAACCATGAACTAATACATGATCAAAATGGTCCAAGATGAGCCAATGTGTTGAAATCCAAGACTACATCCTCTTGGAATATTAAATAACTATTTCATGAATAGATCCTTATGATCAAGGGGGCCAAGTCAAGCTCTCAAGTGTTCCATTGTAGGTGCAATAATCACGCTTATAAACCTCCTATTAACAATCTTTTCAATCGATTAAAGACAACTTTCCTAATCCACTAACAACCCCTTTTCCATGATCACCTATACTCGCCATAAGACATAAGGTAAGTGCCATAAAATACCAATATATAAATCTTGAGATTCCGTCCATGTTTGATACACCATTCCTTAATAACCTAACATTGACAACATGTTTACAACAATTTAATTATTGCAAAACAATGGTAAGGTTTACTATGTGTTTAATACCTAATCCTCTCTCTTGAGCAAAACAATAAAAATATACATAATTCTCTCAAAAGAAATAATTCTATGTGAGGTCTTCTAGATTTATTGGGTGACATGCCTTATGAGATAAGTAGGGAATTATTATAAGATGAAATATGATATTATTGTGACAAGGCAAATTTGAGACTTCTAGTAGAAAGTGATTTCTTCAAACTGCGATATTGGGAGGTTTTCTGGCTGTGGTGCAGCAAAATCCAGCGATGGATATGTCCATTTGCACCGGAGGCATGCGCACGAAAAACTTTAGCATACCCCCTGCTTGTTCACGCGTCGTAAATTTAAAGACAAAACATGCTCGGAGATACAGCGCTAAGGTTTTGAACACGAAGGAGGGTTTTAATATGAGAAGCCCTTTAAAGCAGAGCCCAGTGACCTGGCAGGAACAAATAAGCACAGTTCACAGGGGCCTTGACCTGGCGTTTCCTCATTCTCGTCGCGACCGTGATGTTGCTGCTCACGTACGTACGAGCTTCTCGAATAAGCCTCTTTTTCCAAAATTTCAGACTTGATTCTAGGTTTTCTATATATTTGTTTTCAAACTTCTTTATCTTAGGGGTTTGTTTCGGGAACTTGAGTTGAGGCTGTCATTGACCTCTACGCACTGAGCTACATATACATCTGTGGTCCTGATTGTGGATTAATCTTCCACCAAAATCAAAAGGAGTAGGTTCAACATATGCACTATGGACTGAACTATTCCACTTTCAGTAATATTTAACTTGCCTTCTATTCACGCCCAATAACAATCACTTCTCATTTTCTACTGGAATTGAAGATAACGGTAATAATTACAAATAAGAACTACCACTAGCAAGATAGCGGATGCTGAGACAATACAATACCTAACACGTCATGAGCTAACTATCTGATCGGTTGGATACACTCATAGAAGAAGCAAGTAGTGAATAAGTGTTGTTTGCTATAAATGATGAACCTCAATAACGTGTCTCTTAAACTGGGTTATAAACTTATGCTCTATTGTCAGTATCCAGAATAGGTTTTTACTTCTCAACGAAACCATTAACAACATTTTTGAGACAATGGAGCATAGTCTTAGGAGATACTAGTTGGAACACAAAGAAATAAGATTAATTCTTTGAAATTCACATACATAAATACATACATACAAGGGCTAAGGACCATAGGCCCATAAAGAGTTAAGTAAAAATGGTAGTCCATATTATATAAATCGAATTAGGTCCGCAAATATAAATGAAGGATTTTAAGTCACCCTTGTCATCAAGGTATAGTCCTATCATTTCTGTCTCAAGCACTGATGAGTGCAATCTTTCATCGCCTCTTTGGCAGCCACATATATCTTCATTAGCATTAACATTATGTGAGCCTCTATCAGCAGATGCCAAGCACAAGCAGTTGTTACAAAAGTCAGAGCTTTCTTTCTCTATCTTATACACTAAAATGAAACTACGAACTCTTGCATCTTGGTCAGTTGAAGTATATAGGAGAAACACTTATCTAGTTTGGGTCAGTGGAATTAATATCCACTGACTCACATTCTTCCCTTAAGGACTCATCTCTAAAAGCTAGATGCAGATTGATCAAACCCAAACAAATATTCTACGAACATTGAGTCATACAACTGTTAGTTTTAGCAATCAGATTAGCAGTATAGAACAGAAAATCAGAATGCAAAGTAAATCATACGCATAACACACATGTACCCTGGGAAAACCTCCCTCCTGGAGGTGAAAAAACCCAGCAACAACTATCTCAGATTGTATTATATTAACCATAGAGCAGATTTACAATATAGCCTTGTAGGACACAAGCACAACCTATCTGAAATAGAAGAATCAAATCCCTGTAGCTCAATTTGGCAGCCCAGATTGGAGTTTGCTGTCTTTGTATGAAGTTTACTCAGCCTTGCAAGATGTTCGCTCAGTCTTGATAGGGTTCGCTGGGCTGTAACTCTACTTCTCTTGCTGAAGATTGCAGATCAGAACACAAGGGTAGATCGCTGACTAGTAGTTCACTCACAGCTGGAAGGAGTTCGCTGACCTCTAGATTATGTTTGCTGATCTTCCAATCAAGTTCGCTGACTTCTAATACTGATTCGCTATCCTTTAGATATGGTCGCTGTCTTCTAAATGAGATTTGCTGATCACTGAAGATAATTTGCTGATTACAGAAGGCAATTCGCTACTTGATGAAGATAGAGGATATTCGCTGAATGTGTGTCTTGTGACCTCAAGTCACTTCCTTTATATACATGCCTTTAAACCTTATGCCTAGGTCGGCCTTGGTGCCAAATTACACAGAACCTACCCCAAGTTACAAGTTAAGTTACACAATGAATAGGTCTTGCCCCATAACCATTATAAGTTACATAAGTTGAGTGCCCAAATAGGGTCTGCCCTTAACATTCACAAGTTACTTTGATATCTATTTGGGCCCAGCCCAATTGCAAGCTATCCAAATTGGGGCTCAGCCCTAAACATTAGTCAATTATATCAATACAATTAATTTTAAGGCCAAGGGCCACATTACGCTAGGGATTCCACCTAGCTACATTTCAACACTCCCTCTTAGCTAGGGAGGATCCCTTGAATAATCAAGTTACAACGTGACCATGCTTCATGGACTCTTTCCATGATATCCATCATGCATTCCCACAGAGGATGGTTCCAAGATACATCATGGATTCCTTCCATGATATTCACCATGCATGCCCGCAGATGATGAATTCAATATACATCATGGACTCCTTCCATGATACCCATCATGCATACCTGCAGAGGATGGATCCACCTTGTATTCCCCGCAGAGGGTGGAAGAGGTCTTTCACCCCAACTTCTCCTAGAGAAGAATACAACACCACCTTGCATTGCCCGCATAGGGTGGAAGAGGTTTTTCACCTCAACTTCTCCTTGAGAAGGATCCAATGTCACCTTACATTACCCACAGAGGGTGACTCCACCTTGCATTGCCCGCAGAGGGTGGAAGATGCAACTTAGTGCATCACTGGGACCCTCTCAGCCAAAGCTGTGTTCTCAACAACTCCAAGTCTCTCTCTGAAGTATTCAAACTTCACACGAGCTAGAGGCTTGGTGAGAACATCTGCAATCTGCTCAACAGTGCTGACATATTTCAGCTGAATGGCACCTCTCTGTACCATATCATGAATATAGTGATAATGAGTTTCCACATGTTTTAACCTGTCATGAAACACGGGATTAGCAGACATCTTAATACAACTCTAATTGTCACAATGAATGACAGTGGGTTCCCAAGGTTGTCCGAACAACCCAGCAAGAAGCTTGCGAAGCCACGCTGCTTCTCTTGACACCACACTTGACGCAATGTACTCAGCTTCTGCAGTACTTAATTCAACTGAGGACTGTTTTCTGCTAGCCCAGGAGATAACAACAGAACCCAAACTGAAACAAATTCCTGAAGTGCTCTTCCTATCGGTTGCACTTCCTGCCCAATCAGAATTAGAGTAGCCTTCCAAGGTGATGATAGTGTTGATTGGATACTTCAACCCATAGCCAACTGTGCCTCGCAAAATATCTCAGAATAGGCTTGGTTGCAACAAGATGAACATGCTTCGGTTTGTTCATGAATTGGCTGAGGGCACTCACTGCATAACAAATATCCAGTCTAGTGTTAACTAGATACATCAAGGATCCAATCAGCTGTCTGTACTCTGATGGATCTGCAAAATCAGAGTTAGCTGTAGAAACACTGCAATCCATTATTCAAGATATCAATTCATTGGATCCTTGGCATACTTCTAACTCTAGAGAGTAATGTATTAGGCCTAGTTTTATTCCAAATTCTGAAACTAACTCTTTCTAGTTAGAAATTGTGTGTAAATCAGAATTAGCATTTCAACATTAAACTGATAGGATCAGCATCATGCTTACAAAATCCTAAGCTTATAGAATATTGTCAATCAAAGCATTTTACTGAGGATTGTAGGGAACATAGAACTCTCTTTTAATCCTTAATATAAAGCTGTGACAACCAGATCTTAAGAATCCACTAAGGAAAGCAACCATCATGAGATTTCATAATTCAGAATGAGAAATGCTAATTTTTCTTTTCCCTTACTTTCACTTTCTACGAAAAGGACCCATAGCACAATCATTGTGAACATGGCATACCTTCAACCATCTTCTCAAGTGAAGGAATGAGCTAAAAGCTTGTATAGGCTCTCATGTCTATTCCCAAGCTCCCCCTGAAGCTTGAAGCATGATAGTTCAAGACTATCTTGAAGAGAAACATCAATCAAACATGATTCAACATCCCAATAGAATGAATTAATAATAACATGAAAATTCATGAACATGATTCAAATATAAGAGAACTTATCTCTTTATTGGCTAGACTCCCACACAATCCACCAATGTTCTTAAGCTGTTCCACTTTCAAGCCCATAGATCTCCGATGGTTGCGTGGCCTTCGGCCCTTGCCATCACATATCATCTACCTTCAGCTCAGCGACGACATATTGGAGTTACACGCAAGGGTCGCTGGGAACTTCACCCTTCAACCCTGTGAATTGCCTTAATTCAAATTTGGTGGCTCTCTAGTCATCAATCACTCTTCCTAAATGAGGTCGCTGTGATAGAATATGATCAATTCGAATACCTTCAATCATAGTATAAAACTACACAACATTCTGTAAATTGTTGAACAAATAACAGTAAGATAACCGCGCTTGTGCAAAGAACTGAAAAATGTCTTATGTTGATCACATCTGATCATATTGTTGTATTATTGAATTGCAAAAATAATGACTGATCAGAAAAACTAAAACAAGTGTATGTCTTCAGAAAAACAGTGTACATAAGCCAAGTTGTCTTTCCAGCCAATGCGTAAAACTAATCAGAAGGAATACAAGATAATTATGTAAGCAACAACCACTTAATTGAAGAGACACATTGTATAGTTGAGCACAAACATATGATTGATAAATACCAAAAAGAACTGAGGCCACAAAATCTCCATGGTGGGAGCGCCACATCATTCTAACTGAATAATGTCTGTTCAATAGGTTAGATACTTTTATTCTGCATTGTTCTTAGGTTTCATCATCAAGAAATTGAACAAAGTCTCAAGTATATTCTGCTTTAATGAAAAGAAATCAGAAACTAATCAAGCATTACTATTTAATAAATGTTTACTTCAAAATGTAATAGGGAGTGTTCCCCATACAAACTAAATACCAAGCATATGAGCCATGATGAATGAAGAAGAATAGACCACTATATATTATATGTTTCCAACTTTATGATATATTCAGATCACCGCATCAAAGCATCATCAATATTCAGATCAATAACATCATTGATATTTGGATCATTGCATATTCCCCATAGCAAATCATGGATTTGGGTTAAGAATAATGTTGAGGTATGCATACTTAGAATAGAGAATAACCGAATACCAACTTCCATAACTCGAACTAGGGTTGGAACAAATTCTTAACACAAAGACAAAGCTCAAACTAGGGTGACAGTCACAAACCCTAGAATGACAATTATACAAACCCTTAATAAAATACAAGGAATACTAGGGTTTGAAGCTAGAAGAAAACAAATGCACAAAACCAACATATCTTTGATGAGATAGTTAACAAACAAGAAAACCCTATGTTCTAGTTAAGACCCCAAACTAGGGTTACAGCTAAAAGAACTAATACCAATAAGAACAAAGCAAACAGATACAAATCCTCAAACTAAGCAAACCTTTCTTAACAGAAGTAAACAAAAGAGAGTAAAGGAATAAGGACATCTGTATTCTAAGATTTTATTTGAAGCCTTCATACTCTTGTTACGGCCCCATCGATGCCCTCAATCTTCAAGCTGTTATGTTGTTGTAGAACTATCTGATACAATCGATTCCCAATCATTCACGCTAAAATTCTTCAGCCCTAGTCTGCAAAAAGAATACGGGATCTACCTTCAAGCTGTTAGGCTTTATAGAAGGAACCGGCTCTGATACCATGTTAGTTTTAGCAATCAGATTAGCAGTATAAAACAAAAAATCAGAATGCAAAGTAAATCATATGCATAACACACATGTACCCTGGGAAAACCTCCCTCTTGGAGGTGAAAAAACCCAGCAACAACTATCGCAGATTGTATTATATTAACCATAGAGCAGATTTACAATATAGCCTTCTATGACACAAGCACAACTTATCTGAGATAGAAGAATCAAATCCCTGTAGCTCAATTTGGCAGCCCAGATTTGAGTTCGCTGTCTTTGTGTGAAGTTTACTCAGCCTTGCAAGATGTTCGCTCAGTCTTGATAGGGTTCGCTGGGCTGTAACTCTTCTTCGCTTGCTGAAGATTGCAGATCAAAACACAAGGGTAGATCGCTGACTAGTAGTTCGCTCACAGCTGGAAGGAGTTTGCTGACCTCTAGATTATGTTTGCTGATCTTCCAATCAAGTTCGCTGACTTCTAATACTGATTTGCTATCCTTTAGATATGGTCGCTGTCTTCTAAATGAGATTCGCTGATCACTGAAGATAATTTTCTGATTACAGAAGGCAATTCGCTACTTGATGAAGATAGAGGATATTCACTGAATGTGTGTCTTGTGACCTCAAGTCACTTCCTTTATATACATGCCTTTAAACCTTATGCCTAGGTCAGCCTTGGTGCCAAATTACATAGAACCTACCCCAAGTTACAAGTTGCATATTCAATAGGTCCCAACCTATTGAATTACAAGTTACACAATGAATAGGTCTTGCCCCATAACCATTATAAGTTACATAAGTTGAGCGCCCAAATAGGGCCTGCCCTTAACATTCACAAGTTACATTGATATCTGTTTGGGCCCAGCCCAATTGCAAGCTATCCAAATTGGGGCTCAGCCCTAAACATTAATCAATTATATCAATACAATTAATTTTAAGGCCAAGGGCCACATTAGAATTAATTACGCTAGGGATTCCACCTAGCTACATTTCAACAACAAGAAGCCTCATACAGTGAACCTTTTTCGCAGCCTCGGAGGAAAATAAGAATACAAAGCCATACAGCAAACAGTAACACATCTATACATTACAGGCAAGTAAGCTATTACAAGCAGCATTCTACAACAAAGATCTCAGTTATCGTCATACTATTCTCCTTCCTATCTTTATTGGCTCAGTAGCTCCGTTCAACCATTGCACATTGATTTTTGAAGGCAATGATATATCACCCATTTTAGCTCACCTCTTTCTATTGCAATGACATTGCAGATAAAAATATAAAAGTAAGAGCTGGAGATCATTGTAGAGAGAATGCAATTAATTACAGTGGTGACTGTTGCCATCTATCTAATTCAAAGTTTCAGAGTGACTAATAGGATAATTCTACTTTTTGTCCGTTAATTACATCATCTTCTCATTTTCTTCTTAAATCTCACCCTGAAAGATCCCTCACTAATTCAGAAAATATATGCCATCAATGAAGATGTCTGTTTTATCAAAATAAAACTGTTTCATCCCTGGGGTAAGCAAATTACCATGGCTAACCCACCTAGGATCATCATATCTTGACTTATCATACTAAACTTATTTTAACATGGGGTTCTTTGTTATCAATCTTTTCTGTGGCCTTGCAAATCAGGTAGGCCTTACACACCAGTCAAATTTTTTTTACAACTTCCAACAATTTAGTAGCATTCTTTCTTCATGCAGATTCTGTAGTCCTCAATAATATTCACTTCATCCCGTGAGTTCCTGGCCGATGATGGAGTACAGCATTCAGGGATTGGATTTGAAGCCTCACAAAACATGTTTATTCCTAACCTTTTTCCAATTGTTGCCCCTGCAATGGAGCCCTTAAGAAGTCAATAATTAATTCCTTTTGTAAGCTATACTTCCGAAAGGTCAAGTTGAATACTCACTCGATATAGGTACGATTTTCATGGAGAAGGAAGTCTGCAGTGTTTTAGAGTATATTCGGTCCACTTGATTCTTGGTCATGTCAAAGATACTCTTCTCGCCCTATGTTATGGGGGGGGTGAATTAGTATTGGATAATCAATTTTTATTACAAAGCCAAATGATGCACAAAAGATCAGAAAGACACAGACACAAGATTTCTCGTAGAAAACCCTTTCGGATAAAAAACCACAGCACAAATGAGCTCATATTGATTCTAAACAAATGGGCACCAACCCAGTTACAAAAGAGAGCTCCAACTCTCAGAGACACTTCTACTCCTTAGCACCTGGAGCACCAACTCCAGCTAGATGAGGCACCAACCTCTTTTACAAGTAATTATCAAGATTGTAACACCAAAAAGTAATACTCAGCACACATCCAGCTTCGACAAAAATCTGTAAACCTGTTATTGCTCAGCAATAAGAGTTCTCCAGCTTTCCCAGAAAAATAATGTTCACTGCTATGAAGTGTCGACAGGCCCAATAAGGTTCAAGATAAAAATTTAACACTGCTATATCTTAACTCCAATGCACAGCACTCCTTTTAAAAGCCAAAAGGTGTAACTCTCCAATATCGACTTAGACAGAATTCAATTGAAAGTTTGAACCATCACTCCAGAAAAACAATTTTTTTTTTTAATCAACTTCAGATTATAATCTCTGCAGACCATGTAGCTCAATGGCATGCCAAAACATCTGAAAAATCGCACCCCTTAAGTTCAAAATCATTCTTGGATATCATTCAACGCCAAGAGGAACACCAATGGTCATACGCTCAGCAGAATAACACACAGCTTTTTTACAACGTGTCTAAAGACCATTCAGCTCTGTCGATAATTTAAAAAAAAAACAGCTTCACAACATTTATGATCCCCAGATATACGCTGACTAAACATAACTTCAGAAATCGTTTATTTTTTAAAAAACACACACAATTTTTTTGAATGCCGCCATCAAGCACATATTCCATCAAGCACATATTCCGTTTTGAAGAAAAACGGCTCTGATAGAGTAAAGAAGAGACCAAATTATCACATGAGGCATGGATTTTTTTACTGAGTTAGCTCATATGATACCCAAAATATTTGTCGATGCCACTAGAAGAAAATTCACCTCCCTGTAAAAACAGCGATACAAAGTCACACAGCTGGAAAGAATCGAAGACCCACGGCAATAGTTGTTGCAACCCCAAAACACTTCTCCAGCATACGTTACAGAAAAAAAATGGCACCCATAATCACTAGCAATAGCGTTTTTCACAATAAAATCATTTTTCATGATATGGAGTAAAGTCGTGACCATTAAAGGGGCTGACTGATCGTATTCATTTAAAAAAAAATAAAATGACATTAAAATCGCACAGAAACAAAGAATATGATTTAATTCCTTCGAGCCTTAATTGTCCAGCATTCGAGAGTTCTCCAATATAGAGAAACCGAAAAAGTTTTCTGCTAAAATAGTCTTTTAGAAAGCATGACTTGAAAGAGAAATATTCGAACACATCACCACTACCTCTGCTGAGTGTAATGCACACGACCATGTTTTAATAAAGACTCCACTCAGAAATAGATTCTCGACTTTACCAAACACGATAAGATTGCAAATGAAATAAAATTTGAGTCAATAAGAATTGGGTCCCATTAAGATAAACTGATGTGGCATAAGAAGCTGACTCAGCTGCAGAAACAAAGAACATTAGGCAGCTGACAAAACCAACTAGACACACAACCAGCTGATGCTGACACCCAGGCGCTCAAGCTGGTCAAGCTGCACAAGCTGGCTAGCAGTCAGCTCAAATAAACCTCAAAAATAACTTTTACATCAATGACAAAAATTCCAACAACCTTCTTCGTACTCGTGTGGGTATGGTTTTGGTTCTATAGGAGTACCCACAGGGAACCCGGGGTGTCCGAGAGGGACCCTAAGTGAACCTATGCCAAACCCAGGCAAACCTAGGAGGACCCAAGGGCTGCCCCTCTAAAAAACTGAAAAAATGTTAATTTTTAATAACATTTTTGTAAACAAAAAAAATGCCTGCATACATAATTTCGCCCTCAAGTGATAAAATTGTTAAAATGTCATGCATCATCAAGGTTTTTTCACATGAGAAACTTGATTTCAATGAGGGGGTGAAGAGGAATTGGGATCTAACTCATGAGTGTGTTGACTTAGACATTATTGTTGCACAATATGCCAAAAAATATCTTTAGATGATGCAGCTTGTATAGTACATTCAACATTGTTAGTGGAAGTGGCATTGTAACTCATTGTGGTTCAAGTGAAATTGAACCAAATGTTATACTTTGATGCTTTTGATGAAGAGCAATACGGAGATTATTAAATATTGATTGTAATTTTCGTTGTGTATTGACATTTAACAAATCATCGAATTATGAATTTATGAGTATTTTCATTTTTGCAAATTATGAGGTATTCAAATTTTTTTTTTATTGGCAATTATGAGTATCATTGTTTTATATTATATTACCCATTTGGGTTTGGGTTCGGGTTCAAGCAAATTTTTTGGGGGGTTGGGTTCGTTTTGGGTTCGTCAGTACAAAAACATATAAAAAAAAAATAAAAAAATATATATTTGCAGCAATAATTAATTACACACCATACTAATATTCAAATAACATAGTGAAATACACCACCATATTATTAGTCAGATATTAGTCAAACTTGACTGTCATGATATATATCAAAGTTTAAAAATAATAATGTCAAGTGTCAACAATCAGCCATAATTGATCAAATATCATATGGTTCATCCTTAATATCATCCTCCTCCTCCATATTAGATGACTTATATTGTGGTAAATTAGAAGAACCACAAATAGTGCCACTGACACTCGCATACTCATTAGGTGGCTCATAGACATCATCAACTTCAAGTGCAACAAGGTGGGAAATGGAAACATCCAACTCAATATGCTCTGGCTCGACATCCCTATTCTTTGTCTTTCCTTCTTTGTAGGCACTTTCTTTGTGTGTAAGGAGCTGCAAGTTTGAATGCACAAGCACCAAGTCCTCAACCTTTTTTGAGTGTAGTTTTTTGCACTTAATTTATTGGATGAAGGAGTATGTGCTTCAATTCCTCTTAGTTGAAGATAACTAGCAACCTATCAAGACAAAATTAGAGAGTTAAGAGTTTCAAAATTTAAAAATTTAAATGCTAAAATTGAAATATAAAAAAAACTTAAAAGATATAAGATTCTTTTTTTTAATAAAACTTGCATGCGATAAAATTTTGATAGCAAGAGGTTGTAGGTTCGGGTTTGATTCTCCATGGAAGTACCACCAAGTATGAGCATCGACCGTATACTTGTCTCGAAGAGCATCAAGACCACAATCGTTTGTGCTTGCAAAACCCATAAACTCAGCCCTCGTTGCATCGTTCATGTCATGATCACCTGAGAGTCTGCAAATTGCTGTCTTCTACCCTTGAGTAATTTTAGGATTTCTATATGGGGGAACCCTTGTGCCAATAGAAAGGAGCTAAGAACTATAATATTAGGGAATCAATGCAAAGGTAAGAAGATACAATGGAGTGGTCATTTTGTTCCATCTCTCTCACATGATTTGGTTTAGATCTTTGAAGAATTTCTCTTTAGGATCTGGCTCTTTTGCATTTATGATGTTTTCATCTTCTCAATCATTGAGTTGATGCCATCATGTCTGTATAACAGATCATGCTCAATATAGGCTCAATGAAATTGAGGAGATACTCAACACAATCCCACTAAATGTCATCTAGGATCATTTGCTTAACCTTTGCCAACTTGTTAGTTTGTATTGCCTCCATATAAACCAATTTGGGCTGATTACCATGTTAGATAGGCTGGTAGGATCATGCTTCGATACCTTTTGTAATGTCCCTTCTTGGGGTATTTTGAATTTTGCCCTAAAACAATAATTCCAACTTAAGATGAGAATTGCAATATATTTATAAATACAATTTTATCAAAACTGAAAACATTTCATTATAATAGTCTACTTAAAATTCTAAGAATAATTGAGAAGATATAACTTATCTTGCTTTTCTGCAATAGCTCTCCATCGAATTGTCTTGTTGAAGATCAATAAATCATAGCATTATTACTATTAGGATCTATACATCATAGCATATTCCTCACAGCAAATCATATTGTGAATATCTTAAAATACTTGCAAATAGCAATATTAAGGGGGCTGTTGATGTGTTGCTCAGGCACACGCAAACCCAGAATAAAATACCAAGGTATCTTACCCTCTCTTGAACAAAATCTTTTGGATGCTGAAGATTAGGCTTAAGGTTCATATATGTAGGATCACTACATGTGGATAAGCTTAGTTGTTTGTTGTGATTGCTGTTTCATCAAGGGGCATTTATGGTTCGAGAAAACCTCATGAAGTGATTGGCAGATGTTATGCGATGGATTTTCTCCTAAGACTACTAAATGATTACTAAAATAAATGGCAAAAGGATGAGGGTCCAGAGAGATTCTAAGCTACTCTAAAATGAATGAATGGAAGAAATTGACACCAGTGAAACTCAACTAGTTACAGCTTCGCCATACACAAACAACTCCACTAGAAATAATGCAATCTTCTAAGGATGTTTGTAGATTTTCAAATCACCGCTAACCATAGACACCATCAATTGAATGCATATCAATGATTAAGCAATAATCGAACTTAGACACTTCCAAATGTTCTAGTTGACCGCACAAGGCTAACTTACAATCAGCAAGAAAGCTAGTGGTATGGATAATGAGCTTCACAATATATCAAATGCAACATTCCATCATGTAATCTAAACACTAAAACTAATATAAAAGATTGACTTGAGATGACGAAAGAACCATGCAATAAGCTTCAAGGATTGAGCAAAAACACCATAACTTCAATGTTTCATTCATCCAAAAGCCAAACAACAACAATTCTTTGAGTCTTTCTCTTGCCAATATTCTAGCACTATTACTCTCTCTTCTATTACTATTGCTATCACTACTATTAACTTATGATTCTCTTATTATTAACCATTACAAATGAAATGAGTGGAGCTTATATAGGACTCCCAAATACAATGAAGGGTCGAGATCAAATGAAGATCAAGGGCCAAGATTTTGCTACCTAAACCCTAATTAGGGTTTGATACAAATGAAAACCCTATCAAGATAATCATCACCATGAATGAACCAATAAGAAGACAACATGTGCTGACACGAAAATTGAGGAAGCATCCTCCAATAGGAATGCGAAATGCCACGTGATCATAACAAACTATTTTCTAGAATCTGGTTCCCTTTCTCACGTTCCTTTCGAGCATATTCGATGAATCTAGTCACCATCTCCTCTATCTCAGTCATTGTGATCTCAGGTAGAGATTTCAGCGGCTCTTCCATGTGCATGACTTCATCGAAGGCTTTGACAATGGTATCTTCCCATTCAGGTTCGAGCTCTCGTGTTTTACTTACCAAGACTACGAATTCTAATATATCATTTATTTGCTCCTTGGTTATCATACCATTTGTACTGTAGAAGATAATCTTTATTCTTTCTTGCAACTCCTTGGACTCTATAATTGTCCCTGGATCAATCTTCCTTCTCAAGACAATCTGTGCTACTCCCACTATCTTATCATAGTTCCGATGCGTATCATCCTGAACTTGACCACATCCGTTTCGAATCTCCTTGAAGATAATCTTCTTGGTGCGAAGCAAGCTACTCCATTGTAGAAGATTAGGGGTAGTTCCTTCTTTTCTTACCTTCTCCCTTGATAGGATCTCTCTTGGTGTCTTCCTTATCACTTGAAGCACCGGGATGATAACATCTCTAGCATGAGTAAATGCATCGGAGGCCTCTATGAGTACACGAGTTATCCCAAGGACCCTTATGATTGTATCAAGTGTTTGCATGATGTTCTTCATGAACTTGCTCACTCTAGTGTAGGAATCCTCTATCCATGTATCCATCAATTGTGTTGAATTCCTCATTTTCTCCATATGATCAACCGTCTCTGCAGGAAGCAAGGGAGGTGGTGTAGCTGCTGGACTTTGATGCGTCAATGAAGCTGCTGAACGTAGTTCCTCCATGCGCTTATCTCCTTTTCCAATTTTCTATTCTTCTCTATTTCAGCTCTCAACATGTCATTGACGGCCTTCACTAAATCAGTCGCATCACCTATGGCTTGCTAGGAGGTGAGTGGACCCAAGTCAATGGTCTCCATATCATACTCATCGGCTGTAATTTCTCCTTCATATTTCTCAACTCTTGGGGTGGCTATTTGCAACTTTCTTGATCCCGAGTCATCTTTGATCACCTTTGACATCTTCATAGCTTTCCTCTTCTTAGTAGCTTCTTGAGTTCGGCTTAGAAGACTTGCTATGTCTTATGTTTGTTCTTCTTCTTCGGCCACTATCACTTCTTGAGCTAGCCTTTCCTTTAACCACTTTGGAATAGAAGATCTCCCTTCTTGAATTTGTGCTCCTTCGATCATTTGCTCATCTCTAGGTGGTGAAGTGGTTTCATCATTATCTTCTTTGCCTTCTTCAATCTCCTGAATGAGGTGGGTGAAATCATCTTGCTCTTGAGATGCCTTCCCTTTGTCTTTAGCATTGTGGACTGTAGACTCAGCTGATTCATTGGCTCCTTGACTCCTTGACTCAACTCTTTTTCCATCCTTAGTTCTTCTGGTCTGGAAGGAGGATGATTCGCACTTGATTTATGTTTCTTCTTTGCGGGTTCCTTTTCACCATGATCTTCCTTCCTTTTTGATCCTCTTGAATGAGATGGCTAGGGTGCGCTGCCACTTGCGCTAGCTTCATCTTCGTCTCTTCTTTCTTCTAAATGGAACGTTGGTGCTATATTTTGCTCTTTCAATTTTTGGTGCTGCACATCTACCCATATGCGAGTGTACCCCACGACTGGTTTCATTAACTCCTTCAAATCATCAATCTCCAAATCTGCCCATTTGAATTTGACCTCCTTGTCTTCTTTGGCGTAAGCTCCTTGAAGATATCTACCACTATCTTGAACTTGATCGGCTACATGAAACAACTTGCCTTCTCTGATGAAATGGAGTGGTAGCCTAGAATTTATCTTCCTTTTTACCTCTATATCATTTTGAATATTCATCCAATAATCTTCAAGATGCTATTGATGCCTGTTGTTCCTTCCCAAAACTTCTTTCACCTTGCCGTATGGGTCAAAGCACTCGCTCAATGTGAAAGGCTTGAGTGAATGAAGTGCTAACTCTTGCTTGGCATCTTCGGCTGCATGAATAGATGGGCATGACTCAATGGAATCTCCAAGTGTGATGGGAAAAGAAACCCCGACTCCATGTTTATGTCTATATGCTTTGATATACGCCAATAGCTATCTCACCACCTCAAGTAGCACAACTCTCTTTGTTGGGTATCGTGGCAATATGTAGGGAGGAACAGGAGATCCTTGAACTCTAATATAGGTGAACTTTGGGAACTGAATGAACCATGCACCATGTTGCTCTACCAACGCCTGTGCTTCTGGAGAGAGTCTTTGTTGTGATCCACCTCAGAACTGCCTTGTGATATGCATAGTGAATGCATCATTCACTCTCCTGTAGTGTTGTTTCGGTGGATGTTTGAGTTGCGGATAACAATCATACACCTTTATCTCTCCAAGTCTCCTTCCAATTATGGCTGTATACATGAGTTCCGGATATTCAAAATTTCTCGCAATGGAGTATATGACGTAAGAGTTCATATAGAACGTCCTGGTGCGCATTAGCCTCCTTAATTGCTTATCAATGCAATTGCTAATAAGTCTTGCCCAATCGATCGCCTTCTTGTCACGGGTGACAATCTCAATGTAGTAGAACATCCACTCCTCAAAGGATGAAGCCTTAGGTGAACCAACCAATCGATGGAGCAAGGTGATGAAATCTCTATATTCATCATTGAAGTCAATCCTGTGTAGTCTATCGGGCCATCTGCTTCTTCCTCTACTCTTTTTCAACCAAAACTTGTCGATGACCTTCGCACAAGCATCAGGGTCATCATCGTAGGCTGATTTAGCTCCTTCCAAGGTTATGTAGATCATTTCCTTGGGCTCGGGTAGATGAAACATCTCGCTGATTGCTGTCTCTGAGACATACGTGAGCACCTTCCCATCCTTTGCCACAATTCTCCTTGATTCCGAGTCATAGTGTTGAGCACACTCTATGATGAGCTCATAGCATTGCACCGTGGGAGGAAAACCAGCTGCGTTTATCAGTCCACTTTCAATCATCTTCTTGGCTTTTGGTGCAGGTTCGTTGATATATGATGGATGGGTGGTGAAACTTCTTGGTATTGAACTTGCCAAGATGGGTGTCCCCAACTTTGCTCCAATTCGACGTGATCCGGCTCTCGAATGCACTCCTTTTCATATCTTCCTTGATGAGCGCTTGGCGGGAGAGAGTCTTGTTTTGTTTAGGAGCTGCCATCTTTCACCTATAAGAGATGTTCAAGTTAGATTAATGGTGAAAGGTAGGTGAAATGAAAATTCAAATCAATCTTCTTAATGAATACGATTTTAATGACTAAAAAAGATTCATTTTGTGGTTAATGTAGATCTAACTCAATGAAATTCAATCAAAATTTAACTATAATCAGTCCTAGGATGACTCTTCTATCAAGCAAGATGCTATACTTCACCTCAGATTTTACTGATTTCACCTTACTTGAAGACTAAATGATGATAAAATATATACAAGAGCTGGGAAAAAATGAACAAATTCGTCCTCCACAGGATATACTTGCTGATCTTTTTGTGCGAATTCGCCCTTATGAAGATGTTGCTGCTGATAAGTTCGCCAATCTGTACTTATGGAATTTGCTGATTGCTAATGAAATTGGCTCAAGAGGGAAGAAATAACTTGTATGATTTGATGTTGAAATGATTGTTTCACATTTACCTTTATAGGCGCCTAAGGTGAGTGGATGTGTCTTTTACCTTAAGGCCGACTTTGCCATGAAATAAAATTAAATCAAAAACTTCCCCTGGCCGACTTACCTCTTGATTAATTTTGAATTTGTTTTGGGCGCTCAAATCATGAATTAGTCAATTTTGAAAACATCATATGAACTTCGCTCTATTCCTTCAACTCCCGAAGTATGAACTTTGCTCCAATCCTTCAACTCTTGGAGTAAGTTTTTCGCTCCAAGTTGAGAGATCATGAAGTTGATATTCTTTAAATTTGTTTCATTCCTATGATTCTCATTTTATCAACGAAGGCTTGAAGGTATAATCTACTCCATTCTTTTCTATTCATGAATCTTGCTGCTATCCATCAACTGTGAAGTTCAAATTCGCTCTCATAAGGCAATTTGTGAAGTTCGCTTGAGAAGTGCAACTCTTGAAGTAATGATTTCGATCCAAAACTCTTGAACCTGAAGTTCGCTCCCATCCTACAACTCATGAAGTAGTAAAATCTCTTCAAACCGGCAGCTCATGAAGTTCATTTGGCATTGTATCTACTCAAGGCGATCATCCTTCATTCTCTCACTCAACTTTGCTTATGCATGATGAAATTTGCTCCAAGAAGTAAAGTCATGAAGTTCGCTCCTAGATGACTAATCCCGAAGTTCAAGTTCGCTCCAAAAGGTGGAATCATGAAGTTCGCTTTAAAATGATGACTCATGAAGTTGTGTTTTCTAATTTGTCTTATCCATTTATACCCAACTTCACTCTTAAAGAAGTAAATCGCTCCAATTTATGAGATCATGAACTTCGCTCCAAAACACCAATTGATGAAGTTGTCAACTTCGCTCCAAAACCCAAACTCATGAAGTTGGAAATTTTTGCTCCAAAACCCAAACTCATGAAGCTATCAACTTGGCTTCAAAACCCAAACTCATGAAGTTGGAAATTTTTGCTCCAAAACCCAAACTCATGAAGTTGGAAATTTTCGCTCCAAAACCCAAACTCATGAAGTTATCAACTTCGTTCCAAAACCCAAACTCATGAAGTTATCAACTTCGCTCCTCTTGATCAAGTCATGAAGTTTGTATTTCGCTCCATCCTAGCAATTCATGAAGTAGAGGATTTCGCTCCAATTTGCTCAAACATGAAGTTACAAAATCCGCTCCATCACTCTTGAACCCAAAGTTCGCTCCAATATCTCAAGTCATGAAGTATGTTTTCCCTCTAAGTTGTGAGATCACAAAGTTAAGATTTCACTCCTTGGCAACTCATGAAGTTGATGAATTTCGCTCCTAAAGTCCAACTCATGAAGTAAAAACTTCGCTCCACTTGCTCAACTCATGAAGTAGGAACTTCGCTCCACTTGCTTGACTCACGAAGTTGGAATTTGCTCTACTACAAGAAGTCATGAAGTATTCATTTCGTTCCAAGATGCTAATTCATGAAGTTAGGCACTTCGCTCCACTACATGAAGTCATGAAGTTCAATCTTGAGTGTTTTGATCATGAAGTGAGCAATTTACCTCATTCTTCCATTTCCAACATGAAGAAGCTCACTCCAAATCTTGCAAGCATGAAATTCGTTCCAAAGGTCTCACTCATGAAGTTCACTCCAAGGTAACAACTCCTGAAGTTCAGTCATGAACGTTTGAACATGAAGTGTTTGTAAGTTTCTTTCATCTCTTTATTTTCCATTTCTCTTGTGAAGCCTAGAAGATTAAATTTGCTCCAATCTCCTCCCTTATGAAGCTCGCTCCAAACTCTCACACCTGAAGTTCGCTCCAAAACTCTCACACCTGAAGTTCGCTCCAAATCACCAATTCATGAAGTTCGCTCCAAACTGTGAAGTCATGAAGCTCAAAACCTAACGAGGACTTAGAGATGAGGCGGATTACAAATAAGCTAATGATCACTCCATTGCACATTCAAATGCTCAAATTCATACTTACACCAATTCTCAAGCAAAAGACTCAAGGACAACTCACTCATCAATCATTCAACATGAAATGGGCAACTTCAATGAATTCCTTAACTAGGGCTTTAATTCAACTGACATGGCATGCAAACCTTACAGACTCATTCATTTCATTCCTGAGAGGAGAGAGAGAGACTAGACTAAGCAACTAGAACTCAAAAAAAGGGGGGTCCCCATTTTGATGGGGTGATGTGTGAAATGGTCACAACAGGGGCCATACCCAATATTGCCGAGAATATGTAAGGGGGGATGTCCTTACAACTCTCAGTCCACCTTGGAGGGGGGCCATCCTCCTTGATCAGGGTGGAAGGTGGGCCATATATTCCACCTCTTGGCCCACGAGCATGAAGGCTGGCCATCCATTCCATCTCAGGGTGGCATACTTGATAAGAGCATTAGAGGGAGCCATCCTCTGACCTCTTGTTGACCTGGAAGGGGCCATCCTTCCTATTTCCTTAAGTTCAAAACTGATTGCTGAAGGAGTTTTCTAGAGTATCACTGATGGCTTGATTTCTCTTTATCATCATTTCTTGAAGGAATGATGAGTGGATGCTTAAATGATGCTTAAATGAATTGATGCTTTAATGGTTGATATTTGAATGATTTGATGATAGAATGATTGATTATTGAATAGTTGGTGTTTGAATGATGGATGTTCGCATGATGGATGTTTGAATGATTGATATAAGACTGATTGAATTGATGGAAGAATTGATTTTTGGTTTGTTTACTTGATTCCTTTATTCCCAATTGATGATTGAATGATTTCTTTTGATCTGATGATTTGATATATTGGTGAATGATGATTGAATGAATGTTGAATTCATAGAGTGATGAGTGAAGATTGAGTGAGTGATGATTGAGTGAGTGCTGATTTGATGTATTGGTGATTGATGATTGATAAGTGATATTGAATGCTTGGAATGATTTCTCCTTTATACTTTATTGGTGAAAGGGTCACCACCTTTCATAAGAATTGAGTCACCACCCACCATTGCTGCCTTTTGAGAATAATAAATTGTTTTCCAAATTGATTTCTCTTCCATTTCCTCCTCAATTGAAACCTTTTTCCCTTTATATCTTCCAATGTGAGGGTGAAGTCACACCTCTTCATCATATCTACCCTTTGCAAGAGTCACAACCTTTCACAATTTGAATTGTTTCTCTTTGAAAGAGCACACCTTTCATAATTTCTGCCCTTTGAAATAGCTACTTCCTTATTTTCTCCCCATTCCTTTCTATTTATCTTTCCTTGATTCATATGCTTCATTGCTTTTTTTCTTCCTTATATATCTCCTCCCAATGAAATGATCTCCCTTTTATATCTTATTCTTGAGGCAGTCACAACCTTTCATTTCATGCCTTTAGACCATTCATTAAACTTGATAAAATTTTAATTATATTATTATATTTTTAAAAATATTTTAATTTATTATTAAATCCTGTTTCAAAAAGGGTACATTACACCTTCCATCCAGGTGAACTATGATGAAGATAATCAATCAAAAGGTCACCATCTGTACAATAGGGGCAAAGTTCTCTTCATACTCTAGCCATTCCTCCTACGCATATATTTTTTTGTGACAAGACAAGTGTTATACTTGTCCAAAGGACTATTTGATTAACACTTACTTTTATAAATCTATTTACAAGCAATGTCGACAATAGCCAAGATTTGTTTTTCATCAAGGCACCATATGCAAACTTCATGGCAGGTTTCCATTCAGGCTTTCCTTTGGCCTCTTCAAATGTGCTAGGCTCAAATATATGCAAAAAAACAATAGTTAGAGCAAAAACTAGTTGCTCACTTGCACAAGTTGTTTCCTTGATTGCCTAGATTGACTTTCCATTGATTGTCTTTGGTAATTCATCTTCTTGAATGTCCTTCCTTATGGTATGGTACCTCATTTGTCTCTTTTGCTGGCTCACTTGATCTTGTTGCAAAGACTGAGAATCAATTGTTTCTCCGCCGAACCCTTGATCTTTCTGTGAAGACCGTGAATGCTTGCTCTTTTCTCCACTAGATCCCCACTTGGATTTTGACTCCTGTAAAGTTTCTTATTTGAATGTAACACCAAAACTTGTTCTCGAATCAAGAGCGATTACCCATACACTACTATCTATGTAATTACTGTTACCTAAAAAATAAATGTATTTTCTCCTCTACAAAATATCTATTAATTGCAATTTCATTCATAGAGTCATCTTATAATCTGTATGCTTTAGATTTCTCATTGAAGCCTACAAAAGGTAATAACCTTTATACTTAGAAAACAGTTACAAAAGGTTTTTTGCCTGACTATGATTCCTTGGGAGTAACATTCACAATGCTTTACAAGGACGTTTGTTTTAGGATGTAGACTGCTGTATGCACGATTATTGCTTAGTACTGATATGGCACATTCTGGTTGTGCACCATTCGTTTCACCATCTCCACAACTCCCTTATTCCTCATTTCGATGACCTCATTTTCTTGTTGAGTGTTCGGAGTGGTATATTGCCTATTTATAGTCTCCTATTTGTAGATTTCCTTAAACTGTTTCGAGACAAAATCACCTCCATTATCAGATCTTAGAGTGTCAACATGTTTATTTGTTTGTTTCTCCAATTTTGACTATCTTTTTGAAAACTAAACCCATGTTAATCTAGAAAGCTCATCAACCAAGAGCAAGAAATACTTTGGATCCAAACATTGTATGTGTCTTGGTAGGAGGACCATTCAAATTAATATGTACCAAATCTGAAATTGTTGGAACATAATATTATTGTAATATTACAATATTGGAGTAATGTGATTAATAATCACACATTATTATTAACATAAAGTAGTTGGCTGGTTGATTATTCAGTTTGAAAAACTTAGAGGCAATGAGTAATTTTACTATGGTGAAGCAATCAATATATATAAGAGAATGATTGATTTGCAAGGGGAATCAATTAAGGACCTAACCGATTACTTTATGTTAATAATAATATTTGATTAGTATTATTAACATATTTATTACAATGATGTAATATTACAACGATGTAATATCACAATGACATTATATTACAACAATAAAAATCCCTTTGGCTTCCTATGCCTTATCAGATTCAAATGGGTACAGACTTTGTTTGCCCATGTGACACACTACATGCACATTTTGACTTTCTTGACTGTATGGAAGTCCATTCACCAAATTAGTCTTGCTAAGTAAAGATAAATAGTCAATATTAATAATTATGGTGACCATGCCTCTCATGCCGAAGTACTTAAGTATTTTCAATTCTTGTTAGTGCATGGGTTTATTATTTCAGGATCAACAAGTTTATACAAGCACTTCTCACCAATTCCATTAACAATTACTTTGTTATCTTGAATAGTAGTTACCATACATTTTTCTTTGAAATTTTACACAAAGAAAGGGCTTCTAGTAATCTCACTAATAGACAAGAGGTTTTTGTTCATGTCTTGGACATGTTGAACATTCTCAAATGTATAACTATAATCAATACTAATAGCTTTGTTCAATGTAACTTTAACGTCCCCATATCCTCTAACAGAGTGAGTCCATCCGTCATCCAAAGAAACATATTCACTTTACTCTTGTTAACAAAATTTACATGCTAGTTTTTGTGACATGTGTAGTGCTAGATGATCTTGAGTTGAAGTACTAGTTTGTTGACTCATAGGTTAGTTTTTTGGTGGCACAAATGCAAAATCAACTGTTGCTCCTTGTTCATCCATGTTCACAAGATTTTCTTAGCATGACCTCTTTTGATTGCTTGCAAGATCTCATTCTTGCTTTTGACAATATTTCTTGAAGTGCTCTAACTCTTTACAATAGTAACCCTTCCACTTGGATCTTGGTGATGATTTACTGTCTTCGGAAAATTCAACTGATGAACAGATTTTTTTCTTTGTCTATCTCTGTTTTTGATATGTGCACTCAATGCACTCTATGAGGCATTCGAAGTTTCTGCTTTTGTCTGTTCTTGCTTAGGCTTTTTGTAGGTTCCATCAACAACTTATCAGAGCAAGTGTTGACAACTTCTCATAATTGATCTTGTCTTTGCGATTAGGTGTAGGGACTCAAGAACAGAATCAAATGGTGATGGGAAACTATGCATCACCAAAGCGACCAGATCTTGATCATCTATTGACTTATCAATAGCTTCTGACTGTTCTTGCCTTAGATTTTTTTTACAGAAGAAGAGTAGATAAGTTCTTGTAATCAAGCTGTTCTCTCTGCAATTAGGTACGGTGACTCAAGAAAGAAATCAAATGATGATGGCAAACTCTGCATCACCAAAGTAACCTAATCTTGATCATCTATTGGCTTATCAATAGCTTCCTGTAATGTCCCTACTTCAAAATATAATTTAATAATAATAATAATAAAATTAAAATACAAAAGAATAAAAAAAATAAAATAAAATTAAACTATAAAAGAATATAATTAAGTTAATGAATGGTCAAAAGACATGGAAGGAAAAGTTGCGACTCCCTCAACAATGAGATATAAAAGGGAGAAGAGAACATCATTTGAGAGGGGGACAATTTGAAAATCAGAAGTGCATATCTGATTTAAACAAGAAATGCAGATCTGATTATGAAAGGTTGTGTCCCTTTCAAAAGGTGGAAATAATGAAGAGTTGCACTCTTTCAAAGGGTGCTAATGGTGAAAAGGTGTGTCCCTTGCCAAAGGGCATGCATGATGAAGAGGTGTGACCTCTCCCTCACATTGAGAGATATAAAGGAAAGGAATCAAAGCATCTAGTAACATCACCATGGATTGATAAGATCAGAACTGTTATTAAGTTACAAGCACTAACATCTTTGTTCTTGGTGGTATGCATGGGGATGAGCTGAGTATGTATGCTTAATATATGAAACCTGATAATGTTCTTATGCAGAATTAATAGTAATATTAATATGGACTGCAATATGTATGACAGTCATACTTAATTTCATATATATTCATAATACATAAGAAATTAGTATACTTATAGTCTAAATCATGTTATTACTGTCAGTATTTAAGAAGATGGGAATGAGATGTTCCAAAGAGGGGCAGTCTAAATCCAAGCGATATGTTAAGTCCCAAGATAGGGTGGGGATCAGCGACCCATAAGCCTTGAGGGTATAACTATAGACCCAAGATAGGTAAGGGCTTGGATCTGTAAACTTTGAGGGAACCTATTGTATTTGGTCTCTAAGCGCTTTGGTAACATACATAGACCCTTCTCCCTTAAAACTGAAGTGGTAGCAGGGTCTGATATCTATATTAAAAACTATTAATAATGAAATTAATCATCTAATGAGGAAAATAAATAAGAACTTGTTAATAACTAATTGAAGAATATCAATCAATTTTAGTATATTGAAATAGATCAAGTAGGGGACATTACACTTCCAGTTGATCATTGAGATCTTTCAAATGTAAAGTAGTAAAAAACAGATCCTACTTCTTGCAACTATGTGGAAGAGAAAATAGTTTTGAAATACATAGCTGTTGTGACTTGTAATGCCTGATATTAGCTATGAGATTCTGTCCAAGTGTAGCTGCATTAATGACAATTCAAACTTGTGGAATTAGTACATCTATAACAGACAACTTCAGAAGCATAAAAGCTCCATTATGCCTTTTGTCATTGACCTTTGGATCATCTTCAGGTCTTTCTTCCTGCAACACAATCTGATCAAGGCCATGATACTCACAAATGGTGAGTATCTTACGACTCCATAGGCTATAATTCTTTCCAGTTAGCTTGTGAGATTCAGGCAAAAGCAATGTCTTGATTCCTTCTTTTTCAGGACACTACAATAGACTTCAGATTTACAGAAGCAATTAAATTGGAAGACTGTTTGGTACTCAGATAAAACCAATTCATAGGGATGTTTTAGATCCCACAACACACAATAGGGCAAGATTTCAGGATTAAATTCCTCACAGTCTGAAAGATATTAAATTAATGATATCTTTTCATCAAAGTTATGGAAAAAGTTAAAATGGAACACTTGGCAATGCTAGAGCAAAACAAATTCACAGGGAAATAGACAAATCCGTTCACAAGTTACAGAATTAATCCTCTCTTGGGTAAACTTATGGTAAATATTTAACAATTTTATATAGTTTAGAACTATTTTAAATAAACAGTAAACTTTATAAAATTAAAGTGTAAACCAAAAATATTGCCCAATATCCTTATGAAGGCCATTTTTAGAAACATACTCTGTATTAAAACATAAAGGACCTGTATCCTGCACTCTGTGCTTAAAGCCACTTTTTCTATCTCACAGCACAATCTCTCTTATTGTGGTGCGGTAGATCTTCCTTAACTGTGTCCACATGGAGCAATCTCAGAGACACAGAATCCTTCATGACAGCTCTTTCATTCCCATAAGATTTTCTGGGTTTTGATATGACTAAAAAATCTATACTCCTTTGGTAGCAAGTGCCTGTGGAAATATGGTGAGTATAGGGGGGACCTGGGAATATTGATTTTACCGCAAGGGAATTTGTGGGAGAGCCTGATAAACCATGCCTCAGGCCACACACCACACATTTCTCTCACACACCCTACATGTGAAAACACAAACAAATCAGAGTTCTTTTATTTGTGGACCAAATTTTAGTCTCCACAGTCTCTCCTTTGGTGTACTTTGGGCCATGGATGATCTCCTTTTCACTGCAATAGACTAGGCTATGACTTTTGTCTATTTTCTGCACAATGATCATACAGCTTGTCCCTCTTTCTTCTCTCACCAGATGCTTCTGCTTTGGACTAGTTTCAGGTATATCATAAAAAAATTCAGTCACCTTCAGGCAATACAAACATGAATGCTTTGTTAATTATCCAGACTCACAAGATTTGTCTTGGATACCTTATAAATATTATAAACTTGAGCTGTACTCAATACAATGTATGGAGGCTTATTAGATAAACTAAAAAATTAAACTGAAATAACTACAAATGAGAAACTATGTCACAGAAAACTACAACCTATGAACAACCACCTACAATCATGTGTAAATATTATAAAGTTGAGCCATACTCAATACAATGCATGGAGGCTTATTATACAAACTAAAAAATTAAACTGAAATTCCTACAAATGAGGAACCTTGTCACAGAAAACTACAACCCATGTACAGCCACCTACAATCATATGCGTTCTAGAGCACAAGGCAAACTATGCCTATGCAATGCTAACAAACCGTTGTAGGCATTATGAACATGAACAAAGGTAAACTAATTTAATAATAAACACATGCAAAGTTTCTATACCAAACCCAAATGTGAGGAAACCCGGCTGGAAGAATCAAGTTTGCTTTATTAGTTTCCCTATGATTAGATACAAAGAGCATGAACAAAACAAATACCACACCTAGTGCTGCGCTCTCTACAGTTACTTTCTGCTCAACAATTCTTTCTAAAATCAATTCCACACTTCAGTCATAGCACTCATGTCCTCATAATCCTGTTCTTACTAACTTAACTTTTTCTTCTCTTACAATGCAAACTATAAAGAGACAATTGTTTTACTGTCACTCAACCTTTATGAATTCTTGTGGTGAAATTACTGCTTCAAGCAGGCCAATGGTTTTCTTTTCTTTTTGTCGAGTTCACAACTACCACCTGCATTTGCTAGTGTTTTCCTTACAGGCATTTTTTTATTGCATAATTTGGCAGTTTCACCTGCCTTAATCGGTGATTTTGTACTTGACACCTATGTAAACTGGCGGTTTCATCACCATACAAGAAATATTTTGTTTTGAGCCTTGCAGCTGGCCAATAACTGTTTGACTGATGCAGCAGTTCTGTTTTTCTGATCCATATGGATTAGTCACAAAGGTAGGTGTTGATTGCTAGGGGTTTCCTTATTACCAGAAGTTGAGTAGCCGTGGATGTTAAGGGAGGTTGTAGAGGGAGCACTTGATTTTCTCCTACGATTTTTTGGCAGGCATGGACTTGACAGCCTTGAACATTACCCTATGAGTAATGTTAAATCTTGCATTGCCCTTTGTGGTGATAGTTGAGGACAATTCCTTTTTTTTTTTGGCTTGTGCACTGTTACATATGACATCATTGGTCTCTTGCATGATTTCCTGCTTTCATCTTAACCTCACTAGTCATAATTTTTTACTTTCTTCTTCCTGAGCTCCATGCTTCCTCGAGGGGTCCTTCCTTCACTGAGTATTTAAGTTAGTTCTTATAATTTGATGTTTAATCATTCTTGTTTTTCTCTAATAACTGATTCTAATGTTCCTTTAGTGCTTCGTACTTGGTTACTGTTTTTGTAATCTAGGGTCCCTTTACCCTTGCACTTCCCTATTTAAACATAAAGTATTTTTTGAGTCTCATTGACCTGCTTTTGATCATTTGTGGACATTAATATAGTTTCCTTCTTTCTTTCTATTACATAAACAAATAGGTGCAACTTGTACCCAATCACAAGACCTCTTAATTTGAACTTGCTTGTGGATAATGCATTTAGAGCCAAAACATGAAGTAGCCAAAAAATATGTTTAATATAAAAACACAAGGAAACATATGGAAATATTTGTTAGAATTTGTGTAGAATAAATATTCTCGAGAGAGCATCACCCTTATGAAAGCTAATGCACTTACTGGTACCTATAACGGATTGAAAATTATACCCATAGACTTCTTTACTCACACACTATGATTGATTGGAGGGTTCAGTCGAGCTGACTGATGTCTCTGATGAATAATTGATTGTGTGTTTCTGTTGACATTACCTATGCCATGGTGATGCTTGATTGTGGGCTTCAGCAAGGCTTACACATGTCCTGGATGACTGTTTCTGTTGAGTTTACCTATGCCTGATGGTGATTGATTGTGGGTTTTGGCAAGGGTTATATATGTCCTTGACAACTGTTGAAAGTGTGTTGAATTAACTTATGGGCTATTTATTGTGGATTCTTGCTGATCTAGCTCTTGTTATATCGTTTTCTGAAATTGAATTGAGATAAGGCCATCGTATTAGTTATATTACGCGATACTAGAAGACAACTGTTTGGAGTCCAAACTATGTGATGCTATCTCAAATAATGTATGGGGGCTCTTGTCTTCACTGTGTTTTGCAAATGTAATATATTAGATTTAATTATTGACTTAAGTGATTTATATGCAGGTACTATTGAAGTCAGGAGTCCTTTATTTTGTATTATTTGTAGTTTGAACAAGTAGTAAAACCTTTCTTTGAGGCTTTGACACATTAATTTTGTATCAATTATCTCACCGATTTTATGGTTTCTCGTTTTAAATTATTCTAGACACATAAGCACCTTTTGCCATTTTTGTTGCATGCACTATGCCCTCCATCATCCAGTATAGCATGAACCATATGAGCTCCATTTATTTTTTTACTTGCAACAGAAGATTTATATGCAATTCCTGTTAGCACAGCCAATATCTATCAAAGTACAGTGGTCTTCAAATGCTAGCTTTTAGTGCAATTGTGAAATGCTTTGATTATCTTCTTCTACGGTAGTTAATGTTTTCGTCAAGTTGATCTAATTATACTTTGATTGCCACTCAAATCAAATTCCAGCTGGGTATGTAATTACTAATTATCAACAAGCTTATCCTTTTTCCAGTTAATACATGTCAAACTCGATTTACAAATAATCTGACCATTTTTCTTGTGAGAAAAGTGAATGATTTGAACTATAATAGCTAGACATTGGCAGTATTACTAAATGTGTCTTACACAATTCACATTGTCAAAATATTTTTACAATTAGAGATGTGTTTGTTGGGCATATTCTGTTTCTATCACTTTTGGTTTCATGCAATATGTTATTAATTTTATAGTGCTTCATTCATATTGGTTATTGCGGTAGATTTCATAACAAAATTTAAGTATTGTTTCAGGTTATTCCTTTTGAAAGAGAAAGTCCACGGCGTTCTCCACCTCCAGATCTAGCATCCTATTTTTTGAGTAAAAGAATAATCTATTTGGGATGGCCACTTTATTGGAGTGTGTTTGAATTAATTTTAGGAGAATTAATATATCTGCGAGAAGAGGATTCTGATAAGCCAGTTTACATGTATATCAATTCCACAGGCAGTACAAAGGTTAGTAATTTACTTCTATTCAAATTTGTGGCAAATAATTGTTATGTCGATCATTTAAGGTTTTTACATTTTTCAACCAAATTAATTATCCGTGATATCAGGTCATATTGCCTATTTCGCAAGTTTTATGGTGTCTGCTTTTAGGCTGTCTGCCTTTTCAAGTCAAGAAATTTATCCATTCACACTAGGTTATATTTTCAACAAGTATTTTCAACATGTACTAGTTCATCATGAAGTCATTATCAGTTTGACTTTTTCTGAGCTATCATATGTTTGGTAGGTACCTAATAAACATTTCACAAAACACAGACATGTTCGTGTTTTTTGTTGTTCTTTGATATAATTCTTCCTTGTTTATTGAGCAAATTGATGTTCATTTTTCTTCTCTTTGGCTTGTAAAAAATCAGTTTTATTAAATCTGGAAAATCGTATGAAAATGAATTGATTTTAATGTTCAGTCAGCTTTCACATGCTTGTTCAGCCTTTATAATTGTGTAATAAGGAGACTTTGTCAACCCCAAAAAAGCACCATAAACAACTTTAACAGGAGACTATTGGTTAAACGCTCGTTTTGTCTTAGGGGAAGAAAGGTCAAATTATGTTAGAACATATTATGGAGTGGTGATAGAATAGTTATAAATATTATCATAAGGTTATGTCCCATATAAATAGTGCCAGTCAGTTTGATATGGCTAAAATATATTATACGGTTTGTATACTAAATATTTTGTTGTATGCAATTTACACATATTACATAGGTTTACATTTAATGCGTGAAGAAGAATAATGTATAAATTATTTATCTTTCAATTGTTTTGCTTGTTTTTTTTCACCTTTCTGGACAAGTTTAATGCTCTTTAGATATATGTTTACTTTATCTTATTCTTGGTGTCTTTATATTTTCATTACAATCTATCATTCCATCTGCAGAGTAAATTTCAGTTATCAACCTAGTGGACTAGGATTTGGAAATTTAGTTCTGCAAATTCACATGATTTTGGCTGCTTACTGCAGATTTAGAGAAATTGCTTGCCCACAGTTGGGATGTTCTGTCAGCCAGCAAGGAAAGATCAATCCAGAATCTCTCAAGGCTTTTTTCTGGTTATCTTTGATTCTGCTAATACTTGAGAAGTATTTTAGGGTGGTCCATGGCTCATGGGGAGGGCAGGGTTTATTGGAATGAGGCTGGTGATAGCCCCCCAAAAAGAGAGATTGTCTGGAGTACCTTTTTTCAGATTTCATTATATGGGCTTTGCTTTGGAAACCCAAAATATTTAATTAAATAGGTAGCAGCTTGAGAGATCATTTGTGTTCAAAGTTTTTAGCCAAATTCATAGAACTCTGTCTCTACTAGACTTTGTGTGCTCATTGATTTTTACAAAACCTTTCCTACATTCTTTGTTGATTAAAGGAAAAATTAAAGAAAGATTAAAGGAGATAGATTAAGAAAATATGCCCTTCAGGTGCAGAGTGTGCCATTTACTTGGAAGTTTTGTAAGGGCTTTCTCAATAAAACCTCTGAGCCTTTGCTAGACTTTTGTGTGCTCATTGATATTTACAAGTCCTTTTTTAGATTGTCTTTATCAAATCAGAAACTAGGGGAAGACTAGAGGAGATGGACTGAGAAAATATCCCCTTAAGGTGTAGAGCGTGCCATTCACTTGGCAGTTTAGTGAAGGAGTTTTTAAACATGAAGAAGAAAGGATGAATATTAGAACGTCAAAAGAAGGCAGAGAGGAAATAAAGCAGGTATGGGTCTCTACATCCCATATACTTTTTGAGACAATTTTAGAGATGTAGAAACAAGATATAGCTAACAAATGAAAGTCTGTTACAAACTTAAAACACTCGAAAACTTTCAAAATTACTCAATGAAAATTCAAAATTACTCATTACTAGGAAGGCCTGTTGGAACCATTTCTGGTTGGTCTCACTCACCAGCAGTGAGTGGGATGAAGGTATACACCCTTCCATTGCAATGTTCTGCTGAGTTCTAGATGGGAATGTGTCATTGAATAAGAATCATCATCCTTGGCTGCTAACAAGTTCTGTATTACACTATTGAAATTTAAGTTGCCAGTACGACAAGTTTTTTCCCTCGGGTACGGTGTTTGTATACACATTGCACACGCACATACACAGGCACAGGTACACACACATGCACATGCACACACAGGTGCACACAAAAATTTAAAGAAATATACAAAACTGTAAAACTAAATACATTTGATAGTATTATAGTCATTGATCAATGCCTAATGCCAAAATGGTAGCGATAAAGATAAATATCAAATGCCAATTGATAGTCCAGAATTTCAATATTATATCATATGCCATATAATATATATCATATATGTCTAGGATCAAAATTCAAATGAATGTATCATTACAATTAAAAAATTGACAATAAAAAATAATAATTGTCTTCAGTCTTAATCAATCATCAAAAGGATCTAGATCATCATTGTTTGCTTCAAGTTCAATATCATTTGAACCATAAGTAAATGCAGTGCCACTCCCTCTAGGTGCATCATGTGTAAGTGTCTCAGCAGCATCTTTTATAGTGACTCTAGCAAGCTCTTGAATAGATGCATCCAAGTTGACACACTTAGGGGCTGTATCTCAATGCTTCGTTGATCCATCCTTTTAGTGTTCTTGTTTATTTGATAGAAGATGCAAATTGGAAGGAACATAAACAAAGTCTTATGCTTTTTTTGCAGCCAACCGGTTACGCTTCACTGAGTGGATAAAGGAATATGTACTTCAATTCTGTTCAACGAAAGAACTTGCAACTTGTTGAAATTGGAGAGAAAACCAACACATCTTAAAAATAAAAAATGCAAAATAAATTAAAGAATGCTAAGTACTGAAGTCTACAATACAAATGTCAAAAAAAAAAAAAACTTGTGATAAAATCTTACCCATGCAAGTACCACCATGTACAAGCATTTACAGTGTATTGGCCTTGACAAGGACTGATCTTGTCTTGAGATGACCAAGCCAAACTCTTTCCTAACATGTTCCACCACTTTCGGCTTTGAGAAGAGTCTTTTGAATGCCTGCTTGTATCTGAGAGCTATAGTATTTGGGAGATAATGTATATGCAAGGAGGTTCAATGGTGTGTTTGTCTTGTTCCAATGATGATGAATGATTTTTTCCACATTTAGGAAAAATGTTTCTTTTAGGGTCATTCTTTTTTTCGTGCTATTGTGCCCTTTATTTTTTCTATAATGGAGTCCATATCATCATAGGTTTCCCCAAAACATGGCTGATTTGTATCAGGAAACTTGATTATACTCATGACAGGTTCAGTGAAATTCAAGATATATTCCACACAAGCCCACCAATTGTCATCTAGGATCAATGACTTGACCTTTTGGGCCCTCTCTAAATTTGATTGCCTCCAAACACTCTACTGGTTGCTAATAACCATGGGACTCAATGCCTCTCGTACCTTCACAAGTCGTCTCAAAACAATCGTGTGTGATGCAAATCGGTTTAGCAACCTAGGATCATGTAAAAAATATGTAACACATTAAAAAATATCATAAACATATTAATCATGGCATAAATAAAATTAAAAAAAAATTAAAAAAAAATTAAATAATTAAATTAATTTTACCTTCAACAATTCCAACCTTGAGAAAGTCCTAAAAATGCCTCGTGACAAATGGTGTTTTTTCACAAACATTTGGTTCTTCTCACCCTATTGGTATTTATCTTTCACCCACTCTATTTGACTGCCAATTGCTTGCATCACCAAGTTAAGGGAGTGTACGATGCATGGTGTCCAAAAAATGTGGTCATATCTTTCCTCAATCAAAGCACCTGCAACCGTACAATTTTTCGCATTGGTTGTAATGATTTGGACAACATTTTCAGGATCCACCTTCTCTATGGACTCAATGAGGATTCTAGAAATGAATTTTGCATCTTTGATTTGCCCCTCACAATCAACTGCCTACAAAAACATTACCCCTTTGGGGGACACCGCAATAACATTTATTAAAGGATGTTTTTTGCTATCTTTCCATCCATCAGAACAATTGAAACTCTCATTTCAATTGAAGAAACCCTCTTTAGTTTGAGTAATGTCTCTACAAATTTATTTTCCCTTTCCAATAAGGTGGTGCGCACCCTATGATACCTAGGACTTGTGAAACTAGAAGGTGCAGTATTCATTGCTGCCACCATTTCTTACAAATATAGTGATCACCAATTTAAAAGGAAGACCATTGGCCTAAATGCAACATGCAACTTTTTCCTCTTCAATGTCTCTTGCTTCATTTTTAAATGCCTTGTCCAATGGGCCTATTTCGTGGGAAGGAATGGGATCTCCTACTTGGATAGAAGGTGTGTCCAAGCAAGGATGTTGGGAGGGCATTAATGATTGAGAATCTGTAGGTAAAGTGATTGATTTTCTCTTTGCTAAAGGATGAAATCTTAGTTTTGCTCTTTCAACTGCAACATCATCTTCTTCTTGTTCTCTAATGTATGCCATAATTTTTTTCATTTGCCAATTGCTTGTTATTTGACCCTACACATACTCTAATCCCTTTACCACTTATGCCGCAAAAGTGAAGTCTCCCTTGATAATACAAACTCTCTAAGTTGGTTTTACACATTACAATTCCAAAGGTATCCCTCACCTCGTGGAAGTTGTTCAAGCATGGTAGTATGTTTCCATAGAGGAGATCCTTTATCAGTTTTAAATTTTTTGTTTGCTTTTACACCCACTGAATTTGAACTAGTGGCCATTCTTGCAATTTGATTTTGTTGTTAGAAGTAATTATACAATTTTAAATTAAAATAAATGAATAAAATAATTACAAGCATACAATATGTACAAACTAATGAAAGTTCAAAACAAAGATCAAAAAACATTATAATAAATAGTGAAAAAGTAATCAATATTTAAATCATTAAATCTGATTGAGGTGCTATGGTTTAGCCCTAATTAGGGTGTAGTTTTGAAGACTCATAAAAAGGCAAATCTTTGAGGAAGATCATTATGTTGGATATTACTCTTTCTCTCTCGCCTCCCTTGAGGAGCTTGTGAACCTTAGGGTTTTTGTAGACTATGGGGACAGAAATCTCCATTGTTGTTGCACATCTGCGACTATGAGAAACCAGCCAAGGGTGTGAGGAGGAACTCCATATCAGGGGTTTCCATTGAGCTTCAAGAAAACAAGTTTGGTTTACAAAATCTGGAGGCACCTACTTGCTAGTGTGAGTGGCCGTATTTTCTTGCTTTGGAAGGTTTGTTCTACGTTTTGGAATCATCTTTGCACATGGATTTATGGGCAGTATGTGAGAAAGAGTTGTGTGAAGATTTGGCAGTGATTTGAGAAGTTTTTGGGCCAGCAAAGAAGTTGTTGACAACTGCTGTTGTGAGGTGGTTGCCTGGCCAGCCGACCTCCTCTTGATCACTTTCAAAGGGTAATACAATCACAAACCCCCTTCCAATCAGTCTACTCCTGTCACACAATCATTCCAGCACAGCAGATATGTTTTGAAGGGTTGCAGCAGCATAAAGGGATATCAAAACACATAAAAAACAGTCCTACATCAGTTTGTACTGTCTAAAGAATTTGAAGATCATAAACAACCCTAACTCAAGGGGTGACTGCAGTCTTTGCACTCCTACACTACTCCTTCAGCAGACTTGTGACAGCAGTTTGGGAAGAGAGGGAGCAGATTTCTAATCTCCATGTAACGTTTTCTGAGTATGCTCCTCAGGTGTGTGCTACCTTCAAAGTCCAATTTGTAACCCCACTCAAACTACCGGGTATGTTGGAAGTGGTCTTAAAGACTTCATTGACTTGGTAATATCACTCATATCTAAAGATTTGTATGCTCAAGTTCATTAGAAATCTGATAAGAATATTAAGTTGAATGTGACTTTCAAATCAGATTTCAGTTTATTCCTTGTTATTAAGTAGGAAGCATTTATCTATCAAAACTTCAAACACAAAAAAACTCACCTTCTGCAACTTATGTCTAGCTTTGAAAGATCACACTCAAAAGACATATAGTATTATTAATTTAATTAAAGAACAAGCAGGGGTTCTACTTCTACCGTTCAAATATTTAGTGTCCCAGAGAGGGTGGGACATTACACTGTTCAAAAAAATGGGAAGATATAGCATGATAGCCAACATCCAAAACAAAGATTAGATCATTGTGTTAGATTCTGCGAGAAGGGAGAACTGAGCTAGGATTTGATGTCGGTCATAGATCACATTTAACTCCAAGGAATAGTTGATTGAATTTTAAAATATCCAAATGAAGAGAAATTTGAAATAAGAGAAAAATAGAGACAAGGCAAAAGAAATTGTAGAAGACTCTCAATACTCTCATCGAGCTATCATGAAACTAGTGAAGGTGAGAGGAGAGTGTTGAATTTATAGCAAATTAAGGGTATATACATCCAAGAGGTGTATTAACTCCTACTCCGAGAGCCATAAAAAGTGGGAGGTTTTACCTACTTGGTAAATGCCAAAACATGTGGTATAACCTCCTTACATGAAGACAAAAAAGGGGTTAGGAAAGGTGGCACATAAAGCCAAAAGAGGGTGAGAATCCTAATTACCCTATTACCTACTTAGGTAATGACAGAATAGTGGTTATGAGAGGTGGCACAACAAGCCAAAAGAGGGTATGCAACTGAACTACCCATGTGTGGGAGAGAGTGACACATGCATTTGAAGTATTTCGCCACATGTACTCATATTAACCACTCCTAATAACCTAAGAAATCTTAAATAATGTGTAGGAAAAGAAATATTCCCTAATATAAGGAAAATAAAAAATATGCACTAACACTCCCCTTAAGCGTAGCTTAGGTGGGTGAAAAGATGGGTCTCGTCAAATGAGGCCATGTTAGGTACACATGTACATAGGGATCCCTCAAAAGAAGCTCCCCCATAAGAGGAATAGCCCCTCTAAATAGAGAGAGAAGATGCCCCCCAAAGTAGAGGGAGAGAGAGAATGAAGGACTAAGTAGCCCCTTTTGAAGTAGACACCTGTGGCACCTCAAGCAAAGTTCGCAAATGAAGGAACTTGCTTTCTATGAAGGGTTTGGTGAAGTGTTTGCGGTCTGTTCCGATGTAGAACAATACTTAAGATTAGTGATTCCTTCTTGAATCAACTTCCACATGTAGTGCATATGTATCTCAATGTGTTTTGTTCTCTAGTGATGAATTGGATTTCTTGAGATTTGTATAGCACTTTGATTATCAATTCATGACAAAAGATGATTGTAGGCTTTTAGACCAAACTATTGAACTTAGTGAGAATATTCTAAAGCCAAATAACCTCAATGGAGGCATTAACTGCCTTGTGATATTCAACCTTTTTCAATGAAAGAGCAATTGTAGACTACTTCTTGCTCAACCAACAAACTTGACCCGAACCACGTGAGAAGCAATACCCTAAAGCAGACTTGCAATCTTGAGAATCACTCACCCAATATGAGTCTGTATATCGCACCAAATCAATTCCATGCATGTTGCATATTGAATTCCATATTTGGGAATACCTTGAATGTAGTGGAGTAATTGCTTAGTTTCTTTTCAATGCAACTCATATGGCTCTTGCATGAATCAAGAGACCATGCCCACAACATATGAAATGTTGGGTCTTGTATGAGTCAACTAGATGAGACTCCCAACAAGCGGTCAGTATAAAGTGCCATCAACCAAGGTTGAAGAGCACTTAGCCTCAAGTTTGATTCCTGACGAAAATGGAGTCAGTGCAAGTTTATAGTTAGCCATGCGAAATCTAGAGAGCATATCAAGTGTATACTTGGGTTGTCCAAGGAACATACTTGAAGATGACTTAGTGATCCCAATCCGTAAGAAGTAATGCAAAAGACCCAAGTTTGACATCAAAAATCTATCATGTAGAGCAATTTTGATTGCTTTGATGGTGGATGAGTGACTCCCTCTGACCAACAAGTCATCAACATAGAGAACCAGAATTGTGAGTGTCATCCTTCTCTAGAACGTATACATTTAGATTAGAATGGCATCGAGTGAAACCAATTGTTAAAAGGAATGAATGCATCTTGGCATACCAAGCTCGAGGAGCTTGTTTGAAGCCACATAGAGACTATCGAAGTTGACACACAAGTGAGGGATCTTGAATAAACCCCTGTAGCTGCTCCATGTAGATTTCCTCCTGAAGGTCACCATGGAGAAAGGTAGTTGCCACATCCATTTGATGAACTTTTCAGCGATGGGTTGTAGCTATAGAAAGGAAAATTCGGATGGAATTCATCTTAGTAATTTGTGCAAAAGTCTCAAAGTAGTCAATCTTGGGAACCTGGGAGAATCCTTTTGCTACCAAGCAAGCCTTATGCTTATAAATCAACCCATTTGCTGCAAATTTTGTTCGATAGGTCCACTTGCATTGAACAAGTTTCCTTCCCTTGGGAAGAGGGACAAAATCCCATGTGTGATTCTTTTCCAAGGAATTGAACTCTTCTTGCATTGTAGCATCCCACTTAGGAATGCTTGAAGCTTCTCCAAAGGATCGTGGATTAGGATTTGAAGCAAAGAAGATATGTGGAGCCTTCTAAAATTGTGACATTGTTCTTCTAGTATCTGTAGGATCACCAACCCAATCACTAAGTGAATCCAATGTTTGTCGAGCCCATAACTGTCTCCTTCTAAAGTGGAGGAAGAAGACTCATCAAAATTAGGAGGATTGAGATCCTCTGAAGAATTGTCACCATGATGCAATGCCTTCAATGTGATGCTAGATGGAGAAGTGGTAAGAGAAGAACTAGAAGAGCTCCTCTCAAATTGGACACTCCTCTCAATGAACAACTCAAGAGTGTTTGGATGGAGAAGTCTATATCCTTTGGCATCATTTGGATACCCAACAAATGTGCAAGGCTTCCTTTGTGGATCCATAGCCTTACGTTTCTTTGTTTGAACGTGGGCCCATGCAAGAGAACCAAACTCTTTGAAATGCTTAACTGTGGGTTTTCGACTAGTCCAAGCTTGAAAAGGAGTTACCCTCTTCATAGCTTTGTGAAGAACTCAAATCTAAATGTAACATGCTCAGTCGATGTTCTCTACCCAGTATTGAGTGCCAACAATTTGGAGTGAATCATACAATTTGCCATCTCCTCCAAGGACCCATTCTTGCGTTCTTCAAAACCATTTTGCTGAGGACTATATGGATTTGTGTGCTACATGTTGATACCTTTAGAAGGACAAAGTGGTTCAAATTGATTGTTAACATATTCACCTCAATTATCTCTTTGCAGAATCTTGATGAACTTCCTAGATTGTTTCTCTGCAAATGATTTGAAAGGTAGAAAATTCTCATAGACCTTAGACTTATGTTTGATAAAGTAAACCCTTGTGATCCAGAAAACTCATCAATAAATGTCAAGACATATCTAGCCCTACTAAATGATGGTTATGGAAATGGTCCTGCCAAGTCTTAATGTACCAACTCCAATAGTTATGTAGCTCTCCATGCTTTGCCTTTATCATACTTCCCCTCATGATGCTTGCCAATAATGGATCCCTAGCAAACTCCATTAGAAAATCAAATAGAAGGCAACCTTGAAACCATGTCTTGTTGACCGAGCTGTTGCAAGTAACGATAGTTAAAGTGGCCAAACTGTTGATGCCACAAACAACTCACCTCATTTGCACGAGTAAGACTGTCGAAAGAGAGTCACGATGATATCCGTGTCTTTTTAGATATATATTAACATCTTAGATTTCTATTCAAAATAGTTATATGGTGTTCAAATAGAAACTGTAGATGCATTGTCATGATCCCAATCATATCATGAGGAGGATAATAACCATATTCATTGATTAGGACTTCACAACTTCAAACACCAAGACATACGTTATCAGCAATTTGAGATATCCTTGATAGACAAATAGACTAATGGGGAAAAGCACAGGGAAAAATATCAATCATGCTACCATCGTTAATTTCAGATATTATGAATAATTGCACCCACAATACCATTAATTGTTGAAGGATTCGTTCCTAAATACATGCGATTCCCTTAAAGACAAGGGATTAATTAGAATAAGAAATTGTAATCAAGGAGGTGGCTCAGTTAGGAAAGGTCATGTGATTTTCTAAAAGACTCCTCTCTGTCTAGCGATCACCAGCTTGAGGGGCAGTCATAACCATTCAACACCAAAAGAGAGGTATAAAAATCTAGCAAGCAATCCAGGAAAGGAGAAAAAGAGCAAGAGATTTCAGAGTACTAAGCATTGAGTAGATAAAGAGTATCATTTCAGGTTGCACACATAATAAGTCAACAACCTACGTGTGTACCCAATTCTGGGGTATGATATGTGTATATATTTATATGGCCTAATAATTAGCATTGATAATTATTTATCTTACAAATGTTGATATAATCTTCTACCTTGTTGTATGTATGTAGATGACAATGTCTTTATTTTTGTGTGTATATAATGTGATGCATATGATAATTCGCTTTAGGATTCTCATCCATTGGGTCATCTCATTTTGGAGGGGAGACATGGTACATATGGAGAATTGCAAGTAGATAGGAAGCCACGCTGGTGGAGACATTTCGAGTGGGCTTGGGAGGTTAGATGAAGGTATCATCCCGTGGCCCTTGGTTGGGTGGAATGGCTTGAGGCGCCCTGTATGGTTTGCCAATTGGTGCTCCATAATGATGATGAGATGATTGGATAGAATTTCGAAGGGAATTCCATATGTACATCTTAGATGTTACAATAGTAAATCTGAATTCTATTTTTACAATAACGGTTTATATGTGTAATTTATCTTGTGATACTAACTTGGTTGCATGCCCTACATTATGTTATTGAGATAACAATTTCCATTTCGAAGCTTTATTCAAACCCTAATTGAACAAATTTAGGGCAGATTAGGTTATGTCCCAGTAGGGGACATTACAATTGGTATTAGAGCAGTGATTTTGCCACCATGTGAGAAGTAGTTGATGCAAACTTGCCAAAGGGCTTTAGAAAAGAAAGCTTGCATTTGCTTGCTATCCTACACCAAACAACACTATGATCAAATAGATGAGCAACGATTTGAGAAGCTTCTTGGAGCGAACCACTCAAGCCCTCATGAAACAAAATGAGAGAAATGAAAGAACCACACAACTTCTCCTACAAGCCATTCAAAATATAAGTAATAATTCTTGACCCAACCAACCCAATTGGAGGGATACTAACTCCAACCACTCTAAGAACAATAACATTTCCCCAAGGGCAGCATACCGTAGGCCAACAAGACCTCCTTTCCTACCTAGGGAGGAACACATGGAAGAAGAGGAGGCAAATGCCCCACCCATGTATAACATTGATGAAATTGGGGAAGCATATGGTAGGCTTGACCCCAAAATTAGAAGAGATGTCTCTTTGAAAGATTACTGTGATGCCAAAATAAAAGTTGCCCCTAATAAAAAAAGGAAAGGGCAATTTGACAAAGACTTAAAAGATAGAATTAGCAAGATGACCCTCCCCAAATTTGATGGATCATGGAAGACAACACGTTGTTGGGTCCAAAAACTGGACACCTACCTTGTACTTAACCCAATGACCGAAGGAAAGGCTATCAAGTTTGCCACACTCCACTTAGAGGGGATAGCCCATGATTGGTGGCATCAAACATTCTGAGTGGTACTTTATGGAACTCACATTAGTAAGGCAACGAGGAACTGTGGAAGAGTATGTTACTCAATTCCATAAACTTTTTGTAATTGTACCCCAAGTATCCCAAAGAAGACTAGCCTACATTTGTGTCTTAGTAAGTGCCCTTAACCCTTTATCACTCAAGGATGCAATTCAAAAGGCACTAAATTTGGATATCACACACACATAAGACAAATATCCTACCCAAAGTCAACCTTCCAATGCTCATACCAAACCTTCCATTAAAGGGAGGAAGGACAATACTTTTTCCTATCCTACAAGGAGAAAAGTGAATGCCTGAGTAAAGTATTATGTTTCAAGTGCAAGGGTAAAGTGAACCAGAGCATGTATGCTATGAAGGAAACATCCAAAAACGGTGAGATGACCTTAAAAGGAAGAATTTGTGCTTCAAATGTGAAGAACCATGGGAACGTGGACACATGTGGGAAAGGAAGCCAAATGCATAACATGGAAGCAACATCCAATGAAGAAACACAAGAAAATCCTAGCAAGAAGGCAAAGTACGATGATGAAGAGCATGGAACTTTGGCCACCATCTCTCAATCCTCTAAGCACCGTCCATTTAGAATCAAAAGTACCTTCAAAGGACATAAGGTTATTACCCCAGTGGATAGTAGGGCATCCCACAATTTCATTGATGAGAAATTAGTTACTAGGATGAAGTTGAAAACCGAGAGCTTTAATGGATTTACAACAGCCATTGCTATGGGAGGTAGGTTAGTATACTAAAATAATTCCTCAACTAGAAATCACCTTAGGGAAACACCCCACTAAAGAAGATTTCTATGTGGTACCATTGGACGCCAATGTAATATTAGGCATCCCTTGGATGTACTCCCTGAGATGCTTCATGTTTGACCTTCTGAACTTGAAAATTCACTTCTAACATGAGGGACAATACTTGTCAACTTGGAGGGGTTACTCGACAGATCCCTAAAGTAATCTCCTGCAAAAGCATGGAAAGGATTTTTAGACTTGGGCAAGGAGAGCGGGTTGCACAAAGTATGATCCTTGACAAGACCTCCACCCATGGCAAAACAATTCACAGTGACATCCAATGGATCTTGAGCAAATATAAGAGAGTATTTGATGACATTCCTCTAGGGCTACCCCGCCAAAAGAGGATTTGAGCATACAATAGAATTGGAAGAGGGGGCAAAACCTGTAATCATCATACCCTACTGACACCCTCGTAAATTCAAAGAAGAGATTGAAAAAACTATTAAGGAACTGCTAGAAATGGGTCATATTTAACCTAGTTCTAGTCCCTTCGCATCATCCGTAGTACTAGTCAAGAAAAAGGATGGTACCATGAGAATGTGTATAGACTATAGGGCTTTAAACAAGAAAACAATAAAAAATCGCTACCCTATACCAAGAATTGATAACCTAATCAACAAACTCCATGGAGCCAGATACTTCTCCAAAATTGATTACGATTAGGGTATCATCAAATAAGGATGAGAAAAGAAGACATTCCTAAAACCGCATTTCGGTGTCATTATGGGCACTTTGAGTTCTTAGTTTTACCATTTGGACTAACGAATGCTCCAACAATATTTTAGTTGTGTATGAATTATATACTCTGGAAACAGGTAAGGAAATTCCTACTCATGTTTTTTGACGACATTCTCATTTACAACAGGACATGGGAAGAACCAAGGATGAAAATCTCTGCGCGTTTTTAATAGATTCGTGAGCCCTAGTTGGCTGCGAGTCACTTGCGGATAAACCTGGCAATAATTTTTGTAAAAACTCGCTGCTAAATAAACCCTAAAAAATTGCCAAAAATCGTTGAGCATGTGGAAAAAATCAGCGCTAAAAACATAATAACGCTGCCATCATTTCTGATGCACGAGGGCAGATTTTTGACTTAAGATTTTTCTTCTTCCCTGACGCACGAGAGCACGTTTTTTACGCTAACTGAACTAATGGATCGAATTCCATACCTAACAGTCATGTGCCATGTACAGATCGCGGTTTGTTAGGATTTTTCAAGACTAACCTATCGCCATTTTAAAATATGAGATGGTAATTGTGGTGATTATTAAAAAAAATAATTTAACCATGGGTTATTGGTAAACATTAAATAATTTAATAATCAAGAGTAATTTTTTTAATAGAAAAAGAATCATTTTTTTAAATTACTGTTTGAGGTTTTGAAAGTTCAGTGACTAATTAAATACTAGATTCTTTATCTTTTTAATAAATTGTTAGTGATTATTAATTGTTTGACTCTAGATTATGTAAAAATGTGATTATTAATTGTTTTTAAAACTTATATTTAGTGTGTGTTGAATTTTTCCACTTTCAGATTAACAGTAAGTTCAGAATTCGGAAATTAATATCTACTTTCAGATTGTTTGCAGTTAGTTAAGTAGTTACAGATTAGTAATAAACAATAAGTAGGCAAAATGAACAACCATAAGACAACACACCATTACCCTGGGAAAACCTCCTAGGAGGAAAAACCCCAGCCAAAATAGATCCTCGGATCTGTTTATGAATTATTCACCAATAGGCAGATCACACACTTATCCGTTAGGCTGATAAGGATGAACAACAACAAGATCTAGATGTCTAGGTCAGTACACAAACAGCCCTAGATCTTCCTTTCATACTTGTATCTGCACTGCACCGTCTGTGTACTGACCAGCTCGCACCAAGGTGCACACCAATTTGCCCTACATACTTGCATCTGCACTCTCTGTATACTAATTTGCACACCATCCTTTGTACTAAGGTCTGGACTTCTTCACACTTGGGAAGCTCCAAGTGCACACACAGTTCGCACCTTTAGAAGGATAATCTTGCACCCTCTTATGAGCAGATATATTTCACATTATACTTGTATGGTAAACTTGCCCCAGTTCGCACCTTTAGAAGGATAATCTCGCACCCCCTTATGAGCAGAGATATTTCACATTATACTTGTATGGTAAACTTGCCCTAGTGACTTAAGTTAATTCACTCAGCAGCAAGTATACTTCATCTACTAGCAGCAGATGTATTTCACCTTCAATCAGATTTCGCACCAAAATTGCAGAGGTAGTTCACATATGTGTTGATATAAAAATGAATAATAAAAGCATACAAATGAATCCTTATTTATATGTGGAAGGGGAACTAATATTGGGTCGGCCTAATATTAGTTTTGGCGCCAACCTCTTTCTTTTTATTATTTTCTTTTCCCACGCTTCATGTTGCTGATATAGGGTCGACCCTATAGGAGTGCGCACATGTTAAGTTTATGTGTTTGGTGTGTTGATAGAGAGAAGGGCCCAGCCCTATTCGGATTCTAATTAGAACCCGATTACAATATTATTTTACTCCCTAAGTTAAAAATAAACAACAGTTTGAACTTTGATATGTATGTATTTATGATTTATAATTTTCATTATACAAAATTTGAAATTAATATTATTGGTTTTTGTGTATAAATGTGTTTTTAAAATATACTATAAGAAATTATATATTTTCAAATGTTCGATAAATTTGCTTAGTTATTGCCGAGTTTTTCCCTGAGTTTTGGCAAGTCCTGAGTTTTTTTTAAAAATTGGGGTTGCCTAGTCATTGCCAAGTCCGAGTTTTTTAACTATGGAAGAACATCTCGAACACATTGAATAAGCCCTAAGTATCTTGAAACAAAAATCTTTGTGTGCTAATCCGATTTGATTTCTGCAGAATTGATTGACTTTATGCAAAAAAATAGCATATACCCAAATTGTTTTTCAACGTTGGGAATAGAACCCAGTAATCTTTTTTCTCGCCAATGAGTGGAAGTGATATTTCTAAAGCTAAAATTAAAATGGCTCTAGTAAAAATTTCAAATTTTTAACTCGGACTTTTTTATCGTCCTCTCCAATCTCTGATACTGGTGAAATAAAAGTCAATCTTGACTTTCTCAGGCCTTTCAAACACTCTGGAAATGCTGAAAATGCCTCCAATATTACCAGAAAATTGCAATCACCTGTATCTTATAGGAACACATATATGTAAACCGGATGCTTATTTTTCTTTAAACTGTTTTGAATCTCCAAGTCATACGAAGACACAAGAGAAGAGCATATTGGGTTTCTTAGAAAATTATTAGCTATCTATTAGTCTCAAATCTCTCAAAAAATTAGATATATAATGAACTATACCAGACAACATGACTCCGATATCGTGTTAGATTTTGCGAGAAGCGAGACCGAAGCCAAGATTTGATGTTGGTTGTAGATCACATGCAACTCTAAGCAACGGATGATCAAAGATTAAAATAGCCGAATGAATATAAATATAAAATGAGAGAAAAATAGAGACAAGGCAAGAGAAATTGTAGAAGACTCTCAATATTCTCATCGAGCTACTCAACTAATGAAGGTGAGACGAGAGAAAAGGAGTTATGAAAGGTGGCATATAAAGCCAAAAGAGGGTGAGTAACCCAACTACCCCATAACCTACTTAGGTAATGACAAAATAGTGGCTATTAGAGGTGGCACAACAAGCCAAAAGAGGTTGTGTGACTCAACTACCCATGTGTGGGAGGGAGTGACACATTAACCACTCCTAATAATCTAAGCTAGCTTAAATAATATGTGTAAGAAGAATAAATACCTGCTAACATAAGGAAAATAATAAAATATACAACCTACACTAACATATTGTGCAATAGATTCTGCAATTGGTGACAACAGCTCAGTAGGAAAATTGATCTTAGTGATAGCTTCAATAGCAGGTACGTGGGGGTCTTGTTGGGTATGCCCTGGGTACTACTGTGGCAGTTGCGTTCCTTGTGTGTCCTTTTGTGGGGTGTACATGGGGAAGAACCAGCACCGTACCAGCACCAGCACCATACCCACACACTTACTCCGGTCAAATATGAAGCACATGGTAACATAGGGGAGAAGCCAACCCTCAGGTAGTATTGTCTTTCACCACATTGTTTGAATAATAAATGAATGAATCTGCTAGAGGCTATCAAGGAAATTCAGGCTGGGCAAGTTCAGCTCCTGACTACTGAGAAGATAAAAGTTTAGATCTCAGCTTTGGACAGTTTGGCCCCAGAGAAATCTGTTTTGGATGACTGAATGCCTCCCAAAGCCAGCCAGTGGGAAGCTGTTGGTTTAACTAGTTTGTGCCTTCAGAGTGGAATTTCATATTGAGCACAATACTTATTCATTACCTTTGGTAGATAAATAGATTGTCTTTCATTGTTATGGATTTTGTTTTCCAGTTTCAAGTGGAGATCAACTGCAAAGGAGGGCTTTTTAGAATGAACAACAGAGCTGAAGGCAGAGGTTTTGTACATTTTCCAGCATTACAATTATTCATCGTTCCATTTTGGTTGGAGAGATACCTGTAATTTGCATAGTACTTGGTGGTAAATTGAATGGATAACAAGGCACAGCCCTTTTTGTTGCCAGAGATTTTTTACACTGACCTCCTTCACAGTATATTTTTTATCTGTTGTGTACGTGTAGTTTATGTAGCTGTTTTCCTTTTATTTTTCAACTTTAATTATTTTAACATGATCTCTAGTTGACTTCAGTGTTGCTTCAGTATTATTTTTTGTATGTTATGCATAGGTTTCTTTGTGTAACATTTGTTGTAAGTAACCATAAAATCAATTCTTGTATGTTAGGAAGTGCTTTAACATACTTGACTTTCTTAAACTTGACATAGCAAAAAAAGAAAATGGTGAAAGAAGTATGGAAAGTTACAGAGGACTTAAGGGATGTCGTGGAGAAGGTTTCAACTTGAAGGGATTTGTCCTTGATAGTGCTGGTTGTCAACCAAAGATTATGCTGGCAGCTTGCAAAGATATTGATAGAAACGAGTATGCTTAGGTTAGTTTGGAATTAGCACCATAATATGTCAACATGTTTGTGAGCAAAATGTAGTCAGTTGGGCAACAATATGATTGGTGCCTGTTGGTTTGCTGTCTTGTAACCAATGTGGACGAATGCTCCTGTTTGTGCTCCCTATGACTGTTGGCAACTGTTTTCAGATAGATGTGCAATGCAGTATGGTTTGTGAACTGTGTTATGATCTGTGTGGCTGCTTTATTTTATAGCTAGCTCTGAGGGAGAAAATTTTATTGTATGTATTTATTTGGGTGTTCATTTGAAAGTGTACAATATTAAGAAGTTCACTGAAAACAATGAAGTATTTCAACATTTTGTAATTTTCTGGCTTCAAACAAATTCAATGTCCTTCTAGAAAGGGATTGACATATTATGAGGTGAAGTGTCAAATAGTAGACCTTCTAACCATTTTTTGTGTAGATAAATATGGCCAGAATGCATTTGGATTCTAGACATATTGATATTAGTAGTAAATTGAACATTTGGTGCAAACATAATTAAGTATTTTCCTCTCGGTTTTTTCAGAATGGGATAAAACTTGCATCCGAGACTCAAGCTATTGCGCTTCATGATGTTATGCGGTTAGCTTTCTTTTTCTGTAATTGTTTTTTAGACAAGCAAATTTGTATTTTGCTCTATCCTATTATCTCTTTCTAAACTGAATTGAATGATTGGTTAAATTTTGTTCTTATCTAATACAATAGTTTCTCAGTTCTTTACAGACTGAAGAAGCCCTTACATAAGCATCATTTTGGCTTTCTTATAATCAGAGGAGGTTGGTCAAGATAAATTGTCACTTAAATAAAATATAAAAATCTATCATAATTAGATTTAGAGGAAATCCAGTGGAAAAGGAAGGAAGCTTGTGTTTCCACCTGCCATTTTAACTTCTGCCTTTGTTTCTGTTCATTATGAAGTACCATTCTTGAAATTAAGACAGCCTTCAAATGGAGATAATAGATGCAAGTAAGAGGATGTTGTATCATTTCAATCAGTTACTAGTCTATTGGGTAGATAGTTACATTACTTATGTTGTACAATCAGTGAGAATAGTTAAGACTATAATTGAAAAAATTGCAGTAAAATTGCAAGACTCACGAGCCAAAAATGGCCATGAGTCACTCATGAGTAAACTCGCAAATGCAGCAATTTTTATCCTAAAAAACGCAAAAAACTGCTTAAACTAGGCCAAAAAATTGCCGGAAATCAACATACAGTAATTTTCACCAAACCTTAAAGTCCCATCCCATTGTACAATTCTCCAAGTCCCATCATATGACCTTGCTTCCCGCTATCACTCATTGTACAATCCTCCAAGTCCCATCATATGACCTTGCTTCCCACTATATTGCTTATAAATTATGTTGTATGATTTATTGTATGCACTATGCTACACCACTCAAACCTCCTTGTAGTATAGTGGAATTTTATCTGCAGTCACCTCATTGTACAATTTATCCTTTTTTGTGCCCCTTGGCCATACTATCTATTCTTAGCTAACCTTGTTGAAATATTGTCATTGCTGTCAAACTGCATTTCATGTCGTATTTGATGAAGGTCAGCTTGTGCCATATCTATGGCACTATTATCAAGGTGTCTTCATGCAAGCAGGAGATAAATTGTGGATTTAAAAATTGTAAAACACTTATCTTTAATGTGGCAGACCCTCTTCTTGGAGCCAACCTATTTATGGGTTCTAAAAATGCTTTTAAATATGCTTTTATAAGGGACAACCCTGCCTTGAGTTGTGCACCGCAATATTAATTATTTAGTATTTTAAACATTTTCTACACATCCACCCAATGATGCAGAAAACATAAAAATTAACCCGCAAGTAAATTCTAAATATGGCATCATATTTTGAAGCTCATTGGAGATCAAATAAATTAAAACTAATACTTTCCATAGATATCCAAGAGGTTTGGAATGCACTTGAAATTATGAAATTGCTCTCAGAAAGCTTCAATGGATTCATCTTGATCTCTTGAATAAATACCATTCTCTGAACTCTATTTCAAAAAGCATGGTGCTCTCCAAGAAAGTTGGAGCTTCCAAAGATGTTGGAAAGGCCACAAAAGGGGAACATTACAAAAGAAGTCACCTAGTGTTAGCTGTGAGCAAAGGGCAATTTATTGACTCTTGAAACACAACATTAATAAAGGTATGCTAAAAATCATGATGGTTAAGGAAAAATTTCAATTAGAATATGCAAAAAATGCTATATGAATGAATGTCACATAGGGCTGTACACATTGTATAATGCAACATGAAGTGAAGGTAAAGTTGCTAAAATAATTAAATTCAGTGTGATAAACAAAAACAAAAATTGTCAGAAGGGGAGGATAGATTTGAAATCAATTTAGGAAAATATGATATATGTATAAATAAATGGAAAAGTAAAATTTTCAAGAAGAAAAAGTAAAATAAAAAGTCGAAAGGTACGATCTCATATTAAGACCATACGACCTCCCTTTTTATGCAATCCAATAAAAACTTTTGAAATTGATTGCACACCATTCGCTAGAAATCTTTGTATGTCTTTCTTTAGAAATCTCCATATGACCAGCAATCTTTTTCTTTGTCGTACTCTATACTTGCCTATCGTATGTTGTACGACCTCCTTTGAAGTGTGTTGTACGTTCGTTCCTTATATTTGGTTGTGATAAAATTTGACTATACGGCCTTGTTTTTGCTCACTCATATGCCTTTTTATCACCATATGGTCAGTAGTCTTTTTGAATTCTACTATATTGTATGACCTGTTGATCATCATCCACTTTGTTGTGTCATTCATTTTTGCTCTATGATCCTCCTAGCTGTATCACTCATTGTACAATCCTCCAAGTCCGGTCATATGACCTTGCTTCCCACTATATTGCTTACAAATTATGTCATGATTTATTGTATGCCCTATGCTACCCCCTCAAACCTCCTTGTAGTATAGTGGAATTTTATTTGCAGTCACCTTGTCGTACAATTTATCCTTATTTGTGCCCCTTGGCCATACAATCTATTCTTAGCTAGAGTTTATTAAAATATTATTATATTTATTCTATAATGGTCATCTTAATTGTCGTCTTAGTTGTCATCTTAAGTTCTATTTAGAGTCTCTATTTTTAGAGTTTTGGTTAGTTTCTATTTGAAACACCGTCTTGTAATCTCCATTTAAGGAGCCTTCGTCTCCTTTGAATATATTGTATATTGGTTTATCTGAACATGGTATCAGAGTGGGAGCCGGTTGTCTGAGTCTAACTCCCTCATGGGATTTTGGTGGTTTTTTCAAATTCAAGGGTTTCCGAAAATTCGAGGTGTTCTACTTGGAATTTATTTTTCCGATTTTTTTAATGGAAAAAATTAGTGGAGGGTATTTTTGCTAGGGATTTTCAACCCGTCTTTTTGTTTGCTTGAGGTCTGAAGCTGGATTTTAGTTGATCTTTTCTGTGCGTTTTCGTGGGTCTTCTGGTTTATTTAGGAGGTACGTTGAAGGGCTTGTTTCTTCCTTCGATGTGGGTGTAAGTCGGGGGTTTTTAAAAAAAAAAAAACTGTAAATCACTGTGTGTTTTCTTGAGGCTGTGTTTTCTGAGTCTATGACAGTAGATTTCACGTCTTTTTTGGCGTGCTTTCCTTTTCACGTGGATTTTTTTTTGGTTTGCATTTTTCTACGCCCGCATTTTTCTTCGACTTGTGGGATTTTTGCATCGGTGTCTTTTCTACAATCGCCCAATCTGTGTTTTTCCAGGCTGCCATTTTTGTTTGTTGACTGTGCACAATTTTTACTCTGCGTGCGATGGGAGTTTGTGTTTGTTTTTCGCGATTGTGTTTCCTGCAACCTGAAAAATCGCAATTTTTGTGTGTGATTTAGGGTTTCCCTGATTTTTTTCTGGTTTCAATTTTCTCTTGTGCAAGGCCTGTGTTTAAAAGGCTTCAATTTTTCGTGTTTTCTAGCAGTGAGGCATGCTTTTTTGCGGTTCTTCCTCTGTGCGACGGAGTGTTTTTTTTGGGTCGTGCTGGAATCGTGGTTTTGTCTGCAGTGCCTAGGTATCTAGCATCAGGGGTGGGTCTTATAATTTTTGTCCACAAAAAATTATGTTGGGTTTTTTTATTTTTCTCTACAAAACATCATGGGAGGGTTTTGCCCGATTTTTTCCTCAAAAATCGAGTTCTGTTTTGTCGCGTGATGTTTGGTGTCTTGCCGTGCACAGTTGTTTTTTTGGTGGGTTTTGTTTGATTTTTTCCTCAAAAATCGTTTAAGGGTTTTTTTGATTTTGTCCTAAAAATCATTTGTAATTCGTGAAGTTCTCGTGGGATTTTGGTTATTTGGGTTTGTAGATGGCAATTATGCTGCAACTAAATAAAGTATGTTTTGTTATGTTTGAAATGGCAATGTAATGGGTAATTAGTTCCCATAGGTAGTTGGTAGTTCCTGACGATTGGCCTCTTCGCCAATCGACCTAGTGGTATATATTCTGGCATTGTATCGGGAACAAGGGGATTATGATTGAAGATATATTCTGGTTACTGTTGTACTATCCATTACATGATGCAATAAAGTTATATCATTCCACCTATGTTGTTGTGACTCTTATTTGTGTTTTATGCATACTGTAGTTTCTCTGTTTACTCCATGAAGTTAAAACATATTCACCGTAGGGAGTAAATAGGGTTTATAATTTTTTCCACAAAAAATTATGATGGGTGTTCCTGTTTTAAGGTTTTTACCATTTTTTCCACAAAAAACGATGATTTGTAACTTTAGTTTTCAGTGTTTGACGATTTTTTCCACAAAAAATGTGATTTGTTGCAGTCTGTTTTGGGTCGCACCTAGAGATGCTGGAGCGGACATCTGCAATCATGGTATCTTGCAGTTTGTTTTGGAGTTGCTTGAGTGAACAATGCTCAATGCTCATCTGCAAAAGTTTTTGCGGTTTTTGTCAAAATTGTGTTTGTTGCTCTTTGGAAGGTTTGCCGATTTTTCCTCAAAATCATGGTTTCAGCCTCAGTAATTCACGTGTGATAGTTCTATAATTCGTGTGTGACGATTACTTCAGGTTGGACAGATTTTGTTACTCTTGGTCATTAACATTCTGCAGATCCTGGGAGGGTCTTCGCAGCAACAGAGTGTTAAGAAGAGAAGGGGCAGCCTTCTTTGCATTTGTGATCAAAAGACCTATAGCGTTTTCTGTAGAGTAGTATGATGACCATTATGGAGGGTTTTAAAATATTATTATATTTATTCTATAATGGTCATCTTAATTGTCGTCTTAGTTGTCATCTTACGTTCTATTTAGAGTCTGTTGTTAACAGTTAGTTTCTATTTGAAAGACCGTCTTGTAATCTCTATTTAAGTAGCCTTCTTCTCCTTCTTCGAATATTGGTTTATTTAAATAGAGTTAGCCTTGTTGGAATATTGTCATTGATGTCAAAGTGCATTTCATGTCGTATTTGATGAAGGTCAATTTGTGCCATATCTATGTCACTATTATCAAGGTGTCTTAATGCAAGGAGGAGATAAATTGTGGATTTAAAAATTGTAAAATATTTATCTTTGATGTGGTCGACCCTCCTCTTGGAGCAAACCTATATATGGGTTCTAAAAATGCTTTTAAATATCCTTTTATGAGGGACAACCTTGCCTTGAGTGGTGCACCCCAATCTACGGTCTGTAAATAAATTTACTTGCATTTTTTGTTTGGGTAGACCTTATGGAGATAGGCGCCATTGTGTGAGGCAAAAATTAAAATTAAATAAAATTCTTTTTTCCCCCTTGGCCGACTTGCTTGAAGAGGTGTGACCGTTTGATGAAGGGGTGTTTTGGTTGGCATAAATAAGAGTTCATTTGAAGATCTCTTTTGAAGCAATTCATCGAGTATCCTTCCTATTCAAAGTAGTTATGAACAGACTTTTAGAGCAGATCTAAGGAGCGCCTCTGAGCAGATTTTAGTGAAGATTGTTTTAGATTTATGAGCAGATTGTTTCAGACCTTATGAGCAGATTGTTTCAGACCTTATAAGATTATGAGCGGACCATGAAGGTGAATTATTGCAAATTTTAAGGGCTAATTGTTGCAGACCTATGTTCAAATATTCTTTAAGATCATAAGCAGATTTAAGAAGCAATTTTTGAGCAGATTTATGGAGGAGGATCAGATCTTATTCAAGAAGATCAAACATTTTTCACTTTATTCTTTTGGAGGTTGGTGTTTGTTGTGACCATTTCACACACCACCCCATCAAATGGGGCCCCTTTTTTTTCCAATAGCTCAAGTTGATTGATTGAGTAGCTAATAGTCTTAGTCAGACTCCAAATTGAAGGTTTCCCTTTGCATAGGCCGAACAATTCAAGGGGTCTTTTAGGGTTAAAAGAATACAAAAACCAAAGTTGAAGTGGTCTAGGTCCGAATGAGAAATAGAGTCATCAGGATCACTTTCAGGGAAGATAGATGATGTGACCTCATAGGGATTTTGATATGAAAATAGGCTAAGGCCTGAATTTGCTAAAATCGATCTTGATGAATGATTGCTTAGCAATTTCGAGTCTGTATAGATGAGAGCTTTGAAATCCAGATTTGATTGAGGTAGGAATGAAACATAAAATGAACAAGGTACGAATAAAGGCGAAAATTCCGCCGTTCAAGTTGGAGATTTCGCAAAATGTAAGTGGTATGAATAAAATGAGGTATGAATTTATTCCAAATGAAAGTGAAAATTCCACCCTTCAAGATTTAACGTTTTGAACTTGAAAGAGGTACGAACGAAATGCAGAATGAATTTGGTGCAAATATACAACGCCTCACTCAAGTTTGAAATTAATGAAGAAATGCGGTACGAATGAGGTGCGAAATGGAAATGGTGCAAAAGAAATATAAAACACCTAAGTGCAAATAAAGCTCCAATCACCGATTTGAGAAGGTAGTTTTCATCAAGTGCAAACGAAGATCAAAAGGCTGCCCAAGTCTCAAGGTACAAATGGAGTCCAAAATGCCGCCAAGATCATGTAGTGCAAATGAACCTTAAGAATCCGTTCCAACCTTTAGGTGCAAACAAAAGAAGAAAAGCCGCCAAAGTCGAGAGGTGCAAACAAAACATGAAAGACCGCCTAACTCATAAGGTGCAAATGAAAGAGAAAAATCTGCGCATGCCTCCAAGTCCAAATGGAGATGCAAAAGCTGCCGATTTGACACAAGTACAAATAAAAAAGCATAAAAGCCGAAAATTTGGTGCAATTGAAAGGATAATCACCGATTTGAAGAAGAGAAGAAGTTGGCCATGAAGGAGGAGCACTCACCAAGTCCAAATGGATTAAAATGTTTTTGTTAAGATACAAAGTCAGCCTATGTAGGAATTAGAAATGAAAGGTGGTGACTCTATGTCTTTAGTGCCTATATAAGAAGGCATTCAAGTTCATTTTTAAAACATCATTCAAACAAAATTTGATCTGCAAGTTCAAAGACATCAGTGATCTTATCATTCAAGGTGATAATTTTGAAGAACAATTTTCATCTTGAGGCCAGCAATTGGACAAAGGAAGTCAGCGATTTAGACAAAGGATTTTGATTATTTCAATGATCAAAATGAACCTTTAAGAGAAGCGATTTTGATTAGAACAATACTAAATCCAATCTGGAAAATTTCCAGTCCAAATTGAAGGGGACATTGACAGAATTTAGTGAAATTGTATGCATCATTAGACTTACAGCAGCACAGAGAGACAAATAAAAGTTAAATCAGGTGTTGACATTTAGCGAATCTCTACTTGTAAGACCATTTTTCTATGCAAAAAACCACTTTTACAAACCCTAAGGTCTCACAAGTTGCTATAAATCTGAGTTTATTTTCTAATTTCTAGGTCTGATTTTGTCATCACAAAGAGCTGTAGCCTATAATTTCATTAAGGAAAGATTTTTTTGTTTGCCTTAGCTAAGGTATGAGAAGTTATTGATCAAGCTGAATATTGTTAGCATTCTTATCTATCATACCTTATTCCTTAGAACTTCAAAATCCACATCAACTTGGTAATAAAATCATTTTGTTTGTAAGCTAATGTCTGACATGAAGACACGAGCAAATCGAAGGCAAGCGCTAATGAAGAACGAATTCAAAGACATGGTCTTTGATACAAAGCTCACATCCAAATGACGGAAGATTAGTGACACCAACTTTGGACACACAGATATGGATGACTTCCGAGATCGAGTGTTTGGGAGAGGCAAGTACAATACCTCCAAGATGGCGAAGAAGCTCATAAGGAATGGCATATCTCATATAGCTTGCTTCCCACCGACAGTCCAATGTAGCGAGCTGGTCCTTGAATGTGCTAAGCATTACTGCTCAGAGCAGAGGCAAATTGTAGCAGCAGATGGAAGGAAGATAGCATATCTCACATAACTATCAGTAGCTGAAGTGTTCAATGTTCCTACATACGACAAGATGATCTACAAAAGCAAAGATGATGCCTTAGATTCGTATCAAAGTAAACTAGAAGCTTGTGATGACATCCTCAATAGGAATTGGATCCTAGAGCCTATAAAAAGTCATAAGAGAGTACCGAAAAAACACTCCTCAAATAAGATTTCAAGGAAAAATAGCAGAATTGATCATGATGCTAAACAAAGTCATGGGATCACCTCAAGCTTCATCATATGAACCATGGATGTGGTACTACATTGAAGAAGTAACCAAAGGAGCTAACATCATCAATTGGGTGAAATTAGTAAGTGATAATTTACATGAGCAATTGATGAATGTGGAACAAACTAAAACATTTTACATGAGCTCATACTTGATGTACTTCTTAGCTAGATATGGTAAATACAAGGGATTGAATTGTAAAGCACCAGTAGGACCAGCTGAGGGTCAAATGTTGTCAATTGCATTTGAAGAATAGTATTCCCCATTATAGAAGGGTGAATGATGCCTTCACCATGCACATTGTAAGAACATTGCAAGGAGGCACCCATATTAGGCTATCTGAAGAGTCTAAGAAGTTGGTGAAAAATAATGGTTTTTGGTACATTCAATTTCCAAAATTTACCTACTTAAGAATACAAGGATGCTCTTCTTATGCTTACCGTCTTCCTAGATATCCTACAAGTAGGATGGTACTATTGGAAGTATCTAGGCAGTTGTTAGAATATGATGCACTTGAGAGAAGAAAGAAGAAAGCTAAGACTACCTTCCCAGTCAAAATAGGTAAGTCTCTTGAAACATGCCCCACTATTTCAGCAGCACAAGGATCAGAGGAAGAGCTACAACACTACAATCTCAAGACTCATACCTTAAGAAGCAACTTCTATCCCTACCACAACATTGGGACAATAAACAAGGAGACATTTCATCATTTCATGCATATTGAAGACCATTGGCCAAATGCAGCTGATGGTTTCGTGTAATGTCCCCATTTCAGACTTAACATAATTTAGCCCTGAGACATCAATTTTAAATTAAAATGAGAATGGCAATATATTAATAAACATAACTTTATTAAAACTGAACACATTTCATTATAATATTGAATTTAAAATTTAAGAGAGTGGAACTTATCTTGGTAACTCTCTCTGATTTACCCAAACAAAATTCTTCAGCATGTTGTTGACTCCTCTTAAATATTTGTTGACCTTTTGGTAATGCTGATTGCTCAAATCACAAACAATAATCTACAAATTCCTTGTAAAGCTTAAATGGGGCTGAAGTTAAAACACAACCAATATCTCCAAGTATTACAAGTGGGCCCCATTCCCTTTAGTGGAGCTGCTGCTAAAAACACAACAAAAATTGTGAAATCTTCATAACCTTTTCTGCAAATACTGTTGGAAGATTCTTTATTTATAGGAATCTGAATAACTTTTGTGTGGGGCCCCCAAGCACTTTGGCAAGCTTAAAATCTGAATTTCTATTGAAGTTCTTTTTCCTTAATTCTGATATCTCTGTCAGATCAAGAGCCCCCCCCACGTGGAATTCCTTCCTTTCTAATCCGCTTCCACATCACAAGATAATTATAAATGATGCTGAATTAATATATGTTTTCTGAGTGTTGCTTGAGTCAAATAGAATAATAAAATCTGATTATGTATTTCAAATATATATTTGCTGTAGCTTCTTAACATATTAATTAGTGCATATTATAATCGCTGCTGTCTGGAGATGTATTGATGTCTATGTATTGATGTCTAGTCATAACTAAACTTATGGAATTTTCACTGCTGCCTTCATAATCCCCCATTTCTTCAGACACTCTTCCCATTTTATATCTTATCTTCTTATTGAACAAGCAGCATTCATATAATTACACAGTATATGCTCTCAGACATATTCACACAGTATATATATATATATATATATATATATATATATATATATATATATATATATATATATATATATATATATATATATACAAACTTCTAGAACAGTATTAATTCATCATAAACATACACTTAACATTCCAGTATTTTAGATATTATGAATACTGAAACTAATCTGAATAATATGACATTATTAAATGCAGATACTGATCTGATGTAATATGATATTATTAATGCTGATATTAATCTGAATATTATGATATTATTGATGCTGATAATAATCTGAATAATATGATATTATTGATGCCGATATTAATCTGAATAATATAGATGCTAAACGTGTGCCGTGAATTCTCTAAAAGCAGGGAAGTAGTCAGACCTTTATGTATCTGCTTGGTCTGAAGTCCTCCTAAAGTTATATCCTCCTTTATTAATTGTTCCCCTCTATATATATCCTTTGACTCCCACGCAAGCGTACCTTTTATGGTGAGTGAAAGGCACGAACAATGGGAGAGTTGTGATTTATTCTTGAGTCACGTCCTCCCATCTTAATATATAAGGGATTCACTTTAATTAATCTCTTCATTTGGTTTAATACACACTCAGCCCAAATGAATATTTAATTATTAACACTTTCTTTAATTATTCACACATTCTTTAATTATTAGTTTAATTAATTCAATGAATCTTTAATTATTAAATAAATGGATGATGAATCAGTACCAAATAAGTGTATTAATTATATTTAATTTTTATTTGTATTCTTTTGTATCTTAATTTTATTATTATTTATTATTAACTAATTTTTCAATTAATTACATAATAAATGATAATTTATTATTATGATGAAGAATCACAAAATCTAGTATTAATTACATCACCAGGATGTGGGGTTATGACAACCCTCTCACTTCAGAGGAAAATCGTGAAGTCTCATAAATGAGAGGATTTTCCAATATTATTAAATGTTAATTAATAAATGTTTTAATTATCGTATTTATTTAATCCAATGTCCAAAGAGGGGTTATGACATTTCGAGATAAGAGAGAAAGCATATTTAAGACTCTCTCTCAAGTTGATCAGGCTCACAAAAGTGTTGTGAGTTCCAGACCAGGTCAAAGGTGATGAAGATATGATACTACCACACTATAAAAAGGAAAAGGACAAGCCCTTCTCTGCAATAGATTGGTGTGTTCCTGAAGTCACCCAACCAGAAGTAATAAATCAATTCGTGTTAGAAAACACTAAAAAATGGATATTATACCAGATAGACAAGGTAAGAGCAAAAGGCATCACTCCAACATATGACTGAATGGATAATGAGGAATCATCATCTTATCAATATGAGAATTCAGAAAAGTTCGAAGATGAAAGCATAGGAAATGAAGTGAACACACAAAGGGAGAGTAGTCAATAGGACATTCTTGAAAGTTCACAAGCCCAAGCTAGGGAGAGAAAAGGAATAAATGATGATTCAACTCAGTGAAAGAAACACAAGACAACAAGTACTCCATCTACTATTAGTACTCCTTCTAACAGAGAGGTAGACATCTTTGTGCACATGAATGCAGCCTCAAAAGGGAAGAACATCTCACAAGAAGATGAGGCAGTCATTCAGAACGCACAAGATAGGAGAAGTGTTAATGAATCCAGTGATACCAATCAGCAAGATAATGAAGAAGTTAATTCACCATCTCATGATGAAGAACCTGTTTATGATCAACAAACCAATCCAATGGGAGAGACACAATGCATGGATGTTGATGATCAAAATCAAGAACATTATGAAGACACATTCATAGCTCCCAAGGGTAATCGACAACAATCTGAATTGGAGGAGGAAGATGATCAAGTGCCTAAATGGTTGAAAGAAAGAATGAAAAAGAAAACAATGACAATTAGTTGATGAGGTAAGAGATTTGAACACTTTGCTTTTGCTAGAGTAGAACAAAAGAAAGAAAAGAAGCCTAAGAAATATTCTAGGATTGTGAATGACGCATCTGGCTTTCGAAAAGTACAAGTGGCTATTCCTAAATTTGATAAGCCAAGGGATCAAATTACAACGAAAGATTATGACATAAGAGAGATAGACATTGGTCCTATCACTCGCAGTCAAGTTGTTGAAGAATAAAGAGGATCAACCTCTAACATGGAAGAACAATTGGAGATTAAGGTGAGGAAAAAGGAAGCAAATTAAGGAGGAAAACAAGCAATTGATAAACTACATTCACCATATGTCATCCCGGCAAGAAGAAGAAGACACCGTGCCCACCACTGATACTCTCCAAAGAAGCCGTTGAAGGAGTAGAAGAAACAAGAGTAATAGCCGAAGTCACTAAGACATGGATTGAGAATGCCTTTCAATGAACTAGTACATTCACTCATGAATTCATGCAAACCTATGACAGAGTCACCACATTCTTGTGCAGGATCCAAAACATCATGGAGATATGGGAAGAGTTTCAGTTTATTCGGGATAAGACTATACCATATTTGCAAGCATTGAAATAAATTCCCAAGCAGGTACTAATTAATGGTGGGGTAATGGAAGCAAAAGCAGTCTATGATTTCAATAGGTGGTATTGTATTCTGATGGCAAGGAAGGAAACTCTTGATAAAACAAGAGCTGATTGTATCAAGATGGAGGAAACACTTAAGGTATTCAAGAACAATTCATCATGTCAACTAGGGAAGTGTTTGTCTGGGACATGCTTGAAGAAGATGGTTTCAATATTAATGAATTGCATAATGATATAAAGACTATCTTCTTTCCAAACATGGGTTTTTCAGACGATGTTTTGAATGGAGTATGTTCATTCATGGTCTTCACAGGTATGTTCCGAAAATAGGAAATGGAATGGCAAAAGGTCTTCGCCAATTGTGCTGACACATTGTAGGTGATCGAGTTCAAACTTGATAATTTGCCTAGCTTGTGCATGGAGGAGCTCAACACAGTGGTGTCCAAATTCGTTGCATTCGCCATCAATAGAGAAGGATCAAGGAAATGAGCTTCTAGAAGAAAGTTTGCTGTGATTCCCATGTGATGTTTATTTTCTCATTGGACGAAATTTCCTCAAATTTCATGCCAGAAACGTGCCTGATTCCTTCTGGTTGATTATGGAATTGGTTAGTTGGCTACAACTAACCCTGATTAGGGTTTTGATCTTAGCCATTCATTTCAGGGCAATCTTGGTCCTCTATTTCATTTTGAAGCTCTATATAAGCTACCATCTTTCATTTTGTAATGTATGAGATAGACTTGAACAATTGTTGCTATTTTGCTGTTGGATTAATAAAGACATTGAAGTGGGGTGTTTTCTTTTCAATCTTTGGAGCATTTGCATGGTTATTCATGTTCTCAATCTAAGCTTTAAAATTTGTTGAAGTATTTAGGTTGAATGATAGAATGTTGTGTATGATCTAAGGTGAAACTCCCAATCCATACCACTAGCAGTTTGTTGATTGCAAATTTGCCTTGTGTGGTCAACTGGAATTTTTGAATGTACTTGAGCTTGATTGCTATTCAATCATTGATATGCATTCTATTAATGGTGTCTATGCTTGGTAATAATTTGAAAACTTATTTAATTTCCTTAGAAGATTGCATTAATCTTTGTGGAGTTGTTCTTGTATGTCGAAACAAAGACTAGTAGAATTTTATCTAAAGTCATCCTTCATCCTTGCATTCTTAGGCATAGTTTAGTATCTCTCAACCCTCAACTTTTGCACTTTTTTTATTGAACATCTAGTAGTAGTAAGTAAGTGAGCTACATTGCATATCATTTGAAAAGCATCCCTTGAAAGCTAGACATTCATCCCTTAAGAAGTACGTAAGGCCCCTTGGAGTAACAACAATCACAATGGGCAATTGTGCTTATCCACAAGTCGTGACCCAACAATAGAAACCTTGGAGTCTTCTAATTGATCACAGAGTTTAGCATGTAGGAAGATTTTGATCAAGAGAGGATAGGATACTCTTGGTATCTTATTCTATGTTTGAAGTGTCTAAAAAAACACATCAATAGTGTCTCTTGCTGAGTTGGTGCTCAGTTGTGTGGATTGGTGTATCTAGTGGGTTGGTGCCTATGAATCATCTAAAGGGGATTGATGTCTCTTGTGGGTTGGTGCTTGCGAAATTTGTAAGAAGTCTCTAATATAAGCAATAGTTTGCCATGGTTTTTTCCCGCAAGGGTTTCCTCGTAAATCGTGTTCTTGTGTTTCTGCTTGCTAGATCTTGCATATGTGGTTTATTAAATTTTGAAGTATTGCTATGTGACAATCAAAATTTGAAAAGCAAAAGTTTGTTATATTGATTCACCCCCTCCCCCCCCCCCGCAAGTATAATCTTGTTCTCTTCAATTGGTATTAGAGTTGGTTCCTTTGGATATAGCCTAACCGCTTGGGTAGATCTATAAGAGCATTAATGGTTAGGCAAGGTCACGAATTCTCATCAAACAAGGCACCATTCTTTGATGGGACAAATTATGCCTTTTGGAGCATAAGGATGGAAACCTACTTGAATGCCCTAGGATATGAAGTTTGGCAATTGGTGGTAAATGGCTACACACCCTTGCCAACTCCCCCAACGGATCAGGCTGAGAAGAAAGAAAGTGAGAACACTGCAAAAGCCAAGCATGCAATTTTGTATGGATTATTTGAAATTGAATTCATGAAGGTTATACATTGCAAATCAGCTAAGGACATGTGGGATAAGTTGAAGAACATCTATGAAGGAGATGCTAAGGTGAAGAAGCCGAAGCTTCAAACCTATCGAAAACAATTTGAAAGTCTAAAGATGAAAGAAGAAGAGAACATAGCTTCCTATTTGCCTCATGTTGATGAGATCGTGAACATAAGTAGAGGACTCGGTGAACAAGTTGATGAAGCCTTAAGTGTTCAAACGGTTCCAAGGTCGTTGCCCTTAATATTTGATTCCAAAGTTTCAAGAATTGAAGAAGTGAAGAATCTAGATACACTGACAAAGTACGAGTTGCATGGGATTCTTACCACCTATGAAATGAGGATTGAAGACAAGCTATCAAATGGAGAGGCAGTCTTTAAAGCATCCATAAAGAGAAAGAAGAAAGCATGTGAACCAAGCAAGAGTTCATGCAATGAAATGGATGAAGAAGAAGCTCATTTCATGAGGAAGCTAAAGAAAGGATCCGGAAAATATCAAGGTAAGTTACCATTCAAATGCTTTAATTGTGGTAAAATAGAACATTTTGCTTCTAAATGTCAATAGGATAAAATGAATATTGTGAGGATGAAGAGTACCACTACATAAAGAAAGGAAGAAAGCATCATCAAAAGAAGAGCTACAAGCAAGGACAATATCAAAAGAGGAAGTACTCTAGCAAATATACAAAGAGTCTTTATTTAAGGACAATAGCTCATCTCAAGGAATGAGTGAAGAAAATTCAAGCAGTGATGGGGAAAACTTTTCTTGGCAATTGAAGTAAAAGATGATAAAGACAAAGAGAAAGGAGAAATAGAGGCATACAATTAAGATGAAGAGGAAGTAGATCTGGATTAAGAACTCCATTATGGTTACAAAGAAAACGAGAAGCTCAAGAAAAAAATTCCAAAGCAAAAGGTATGAATTCAAGAGAGTAGTGAAGCTCATGAAAAACTAGAACAAAATCCTAAAAAATAGGATAAGCTGATTGTAGATCTAAAAGTTCAATTAAAAGAGGCAAAACAGATTGAGGAGGTTATAAGAGATAAGCTTATGAGAAAGTTAGCCAATTGTGAAAAACTAGGGCATGAAATTGCCTCTTTAAGAAAGGAGTTGTGGAAATCCATTGAACAAGTGAATCGAAACTTAAGTTTGACAAATGCACCAAAATATGACATCATCAATTTCCAAGGGTCACCATTTATTAAGATTGGACTTGGTTTTGTTGAAGATCAAGAGAAGACAAAGGAGGCTATAAGTTCTAAGGTTATGGTTGTCACAAAAGGAAAATGAAGAAAAGCCAAAAAGCTACATCAAGGCTCTCAAGAGTTCTACCAAAAAGGATGACAACAAAAGGGAGAAGATCAAGGAGGATAATAAAGTCCCACAAAAGAACAATCCACCTCCAAAGGCAATCAAGGACAACTTCAGAAGGCCCTTTCGTCAAAGACAACCACATATAATCAGGTTCCATCATTCTTTTCATTGTTGTTGTTTTGAATGCAATCATTTTGGTCACAAAGCAGTAGATTGTAGAATTTGTGCAAGGGATAATTCTAGTGTCACCAAAAGGAATTATAATTTATTTGCTCCTCTAAGGGATTATAACATTATATGCTACAAATGCAACAATTTTGGGCACAAGACATTTGTGCAGAACTACTTTTACTGAGCCTCCAAGACAAAATGAGGAGGATGTTCTAGATAAAAGGAAGGATAAATCAACTAAAGTTTGGAAGAAGAAGAAGAAGCAAGAGAAAGAAAAGAAAGAATCTAATCCATTTTTGTTCAAACAGCTCTACATGCACGAAATAAAGGAGATAGATGGTATGTTGATAGTTGTTCAAGGCACATGACAAGTGACAAAAGTAAATTTCTTACTCTTGAACAAACAAATGAAGGGACAGTGAAATTTGGAGCCAACAAACACTAAGAGAAATATAAAAGGAAAAGGAACCCATAGTCTGGACAATGGAAAACCAAAACGGAGAATGTCCTATATGTCAAAGGATTGAAGTAGAATAATTTAATTGTGTGATTAAGGGCGCACTCTTACATTTCATCTTGGAGGATTTGAAATGAAGGATGGGAATTTGATAGCAGATGCATACGAAACATCTGATAATCGCTATAACCTCAATGAAATCAAAAGCCAAAAATGTTTCATGGGGCAAGAAGACGAGAGCTAGTTATGGCACAGGAGAACAGGGCGCCTAAACTTTGACAGTCTTGTCAAGATCAGTCGTAAGTAAGTTGTGAGAGACATGCCATGGATCTCAAAGCTCGCAAACATCACCTATAAGCAATGTCAACTCGGGAAGCAGACTAGAGTGAGTTTTAAATCAAAGGAACACTTTGCATGAAAACCATTGGAGCTTATACATATAAATCTCTGTGATCTGATCTGAACAAGAAGCATGCAAGGAGAAAGCTACTTTATGTTATTAATTGCTGATTTGTCTAGAATCACTTGGATTACATTTTTAAAAGAAAAATCTGAAGTTCTTGACAAGTTTAAGGTGTTCAAAGCCTTAGTGGAGAATGAATCAGGTTTGAAGATCAAAGGTCTTAGTTTAGATAGAGGAGGAGAATTCACTTCCAATGAATTTGAAAATTTCTGTGAAAAGCATGGGATAAGAAGATAGTTTTCAGCTGCAAGAACTCCACAACAAAATGGAGCTGTAGAAAAAAGAACAGAGCAATCTAAGAAATGGCTAAAGATATGTTAAATGAGTCAAAGTTATTTGATACTTTTTGGATACATGCAGTTCGCACGACAATCTACATTTTTAATTGTGCACAAAATAGAGTAAATGATAGCAAAATGCCATATGAGTTATGGAAAGGAGACCTGCAACAATGAAGTATTTCAAAGTATTTGGAAGCACATGTCATATAACGAGAGATGATGGAGATCTAGGGAAGTTTGATTCTAGCACTGATGAAGGAATATTCCTTGGCTACTCCACAAGAAGTAAAGTGTACAAATGCTATGACAAGAGGTTGCACAACGTTGTTGAAAGTGCAAAGTGAAGGTTGATGAAGACACTATGAATAAGTTCAAGAAGATGTTCCTCAAAATGAGAAAGTTTGCAAAGAAGAAGAAATAGAGGAGGAAATTGAGAAAGAGATAGTTCGGCAACAGAATCTAAAGACACCATCAAGAGTGCCACCTAAGACTCCATCCAAATTTGTCGAGAAGAATCATCCATAAGGCCCAATTATTGGGGACAAATATACAAAGATTCAGACAAAGAGGATATTTACTAGCACAACAAAACATGCAAATCTGTGCTTGCTTTCCAAAATAGAAACAAAGGACTTTATCGAGGGCAAGTGAAGATAAGCATTGGATAAAGGCTATGGAAGAGGAATTGGATCAAATCAAGAAGAATGAAACTTGGGAACTTGTCCCAAGACCTAAAGACAAGAATGTCATTGGCACTAAATGGGTTTTCAGAACTAAATTGAATGAGGATGTCCAAGTTGTAAGGAACTAAGCAATGCTTGTATGCAAAGGATATTCTTAAGTAAAAGGAATTGATTTCATAGAAACTTTTGCTTCTGTTGCTTGTATGGAAGCTATAAGGACAGTTTTAGCCCTTGCTAGTTTTAAGAACTTCAAAGTCTACTAGATGGATGTGAGTCCAGGTCTTGGTACTATAGTTTGGACTTTGAACGTTGATCTTTTATTGTTTTTTTTTTCAGATACATTTTTTGTACTTATTTTTAGCACTTGCACTTACTATTTTAACTTGAGCTTTCCTGTCCCATTGGGTTACTTTGTCCATTTGTATAAAGCTTGCATAGTCTTCTATTTTTTATTTCCTTCAATATGCAAATTTTGTCTGCAAAAGTGAGCTTGGGAAGTTTTAAAATATGCATAACTAAGATTTTCCAATATGTCACTGCAGGACAGCATCATTTCCAGTTTATACACTTTGTGTTGGGAATGCATGGGGGGAAGCAGCCTTGCTTTTGGCAGCTGGAGCTAAAGGACATCGTGCTGCTTTGCCATCAGCTAGTATAATGATAAAACAGGTTCTTTAAGGATGATCATCTCTCTCCATGTAGAGCTTAATAGAAACCTGCAAATGCATCAATTTTCTATGAAAATATATTTGAGTTTTGAATTTTTAATCATTGCCAACATAGCTAATGAAATGCATGAACATTAACTTAATTATTTTGCCTAGATTTTTTACATTTTATTAGTCATCTGAGTTTATTTTGTTTGTGTGTCTCTCTATCTATATATACAATTTTATTTAAGAAGATGAATTTGACATTCCTTGAATTTGATTCAAAATTATAGAGTGCTTAATCTATGATTCCACCTGATTTGCAGCCAATAATAGCGGCCCAAGGCCAAGCTACTGACATTGACCTTGCACGCGATGAAGTAACATTTGGTAAAGATCTTATGGTAAGTTTTTTTCACATTGTTTTTGCGTTTTCTTTTCACAAAGGAGATCTCCTGTCTCTATAGAATTTGGAAAAACATAAGATTGTTTCTGTTATGAAGCTTTCCCTGAAAAAAATACTTATATTTTTCTGTATGTAGATTGATTTGTAAACTTCAGGATGCTTAATGTTCAAGATTCTAAGGTCCTTCTGTGTAAAGATATGTTTTTGATGCTTCTGAAGGTTTAGATAAAATTATATGAGCCACATTTTATCTAGATACATATAGTTGAAATCTCTAGAAAAACTTAAGAATATATGTGCCTTTGCCCCATGGTTTTTGAGCTTTTTTTACAAGAGTTGATATTTGAATGATCTTTTTGGGAGACTATGCCTTTTGCAATGAATCTTATAATATTCAGCATCAAACCTTGCATCATCTACCAGATAGAACGAGGCTTAAATGTTTGATTTCATTATTTATTATTATATTGAGAGGTCTAATCTATAGTGGCAGCAAGGATAGAGTGTTGTGGCTTGACTGTGTTCATAGAAACTCAAAATTTTTGTGCAACTGGCAAACAAAATTAAACACAAATATAAAAAAACAAAACAAAAGAATAACCGAAAAATACAGAGTGATTAAATATTTTAAAGTAAAATGTAAAATTACTGCATTTGTGCTTCACAGAAACTTAAAAATTGTGCAACTGGCAAAAACAAAAAACCCGAAAAATAGAGTGATTAAATATTTTTAAGAAAAATGTAAAATTACTGCATTTGTGCACATGATTATTGCTTTTAATTGTAGTGGATAAAATAGTTTCAATTAAATAGCTATGTATATTACTAAATAAAATAGTAAATAGCTATGCTATTTGGTTATTGCTTAATAAAATAGTAAGTAATACTTTTGAAATGATTTTATAGTTAAATATGCAGTAAATAATTTGTTTCAAATTTAACTATTTTCAGACTAGCATATTAAAGTTACTGTACTTGTGTGCATGCTTATTTTTATTTAATTGTAATGAATAAAATAATTTAATGAAAGAACTATAATTTTAGTAAATAATATAGTAAATAACTATGCACTTTAGTAAATAAATAAAATATAGTACTTTTGAAATGTAATGTTCTCGTTTTGACCTGCCAAGACTGACTGTTAGTGACCAATATGCAGTGGGTGTTGCATATGTCCATTGCCAGTGGTTAGACTGAGAAGTTGTCAGTTTTGCAGTTAGAATTTGACTCACTCAATTAGTTGTTAGATTATCCTTAAAGGTGGGGCGATGCACTTATATCTTTTTTTTGGCTGTGATTTCCATAATTTATCTGCATTTAAATTACTATTCATGCAATCAGTTTTCTCCTGGAAATCTTGGGGAATGGCTTGTTAGCTAACCAGCAATAAATGTAGGAACAATTTTCACAGTCTGTGGATTGCCCAGGCTGAGGGTTTATAGGTACTGTTGGGAATGATTAGAGAGCATTTCCTTTTTGAAATAAAAAAACATGTCTGTGAGTGATGCAGCTACAACAATTCTTGATGCTTGGGGTGGAAATCTACAGGTACAGTAAGCAGATTCTGGGGACGAAACCCTCCAGCAACCATCATCGTTAGAGTTGTACATCAGCAGCATTAATAAAAGCAGGATGTGGGGGAAATCACTAGTGTTGCTTACAACATATAATTGAGAATGGAAACCCTTGCCAACAAGCATTCAACTTCATCCTAGGATTCCAGTTTGTGTGCTGTAATGTCCAATGAGTTATTTTGAATGAATGTTCTTTTGTGGACTGTCATAAATTGTCAAAGGAATAAATAAATCTTCTCTTATTTTAGTCTTTTTGCACTATTTTCTGTATGTTTTTAAATAGGAATATTCATGAAATAACAATACAGTTAAATATGTAGGTAATAATGGTTTTGAAATAATCAGCTGTGGTTCCCTTTCACTTGTTTTTTGTTTGTGAATTAGTGTAATATATCCATAGTTTAATGGAGTTTTCTGACAGGGTGTGGAAGGACCAAAGACCTAAGTTTGGGGACAGTGGGGGTACGGGCAAATATACATATTCTACTTGGAAATTAGTTATAAAAAGATGTATAAGGATTACAGATGAAACTTTGACATACTAAATAAACTACTATGTACGAAATAGTAATGTTAAACACATTGCAGTGATTGCATTGAACATTTGAATTGTTTAAGTGAACATTAACAATGACAATGTCGAATTAGGAATTTATATTATATTCAAAATTTTATATGATGATTACAAATACAATGTTCAAAATGGAGAAATGCCTAAAGTGACGCATCTAATCATTCCCAAACTCATTATCACTAGAATTGTTGGACTCCACATGCTCAGGCTCCTCCAAATAAATACTAACCAGCCCTATCTATGTAGCGTCATTATCAACTTTTTCTGACTCTTTTAGCTCTACATCACATCAAGATGCTAGACTCTCCTTATATGTAAATGTGTTGTGGTCAATGAGACACAAGACACTATGTATAGCCACAAGCTTCTGTGCCCCCCTTGAGGTAAGCTTGTCCCTCTTAATGGAGTGGATGACACTATAAGTAGACTATCTCCTTTAAATAATAGAAGAATTAAGAACTTGAAATAGAAAACAAATGGCTGGTGTGGTACTCAAAGAAGTAGGCTTGTGTATTGTCCACCACAAAATTAAGTCCTCTTGTGCCACAGTCCCTCTTTTTATCTTTGCCTCTTTAGAATATTCCCAAAGAGTGACAAATTTTGGCTACTTTGTACAAATAATGCGAACCTCTATAGAATCATTCATCTTTTGAATGGCCTTCATGAACCATGCCTTCATCTCAACAGCTTTTATAGGTGTAATTATGCATGACCTTTGCATGTACCACTTCAAGTTCAATGTGTAGGCTGCCATGTGCAAGAGAGTGTTGAGCTTCTCCCATTTGTGATGAATGATTGGTTGGATATATTCATTGTAGAATTGCAATGTGGGTTTTTGTTTTTGTTTTGAAGCAACCTTCATTTTGAAGATTGGGATAATGATGGAGACAATACATATTGCATCACCCCAAAAAACATCACACTTCACCACATCCTTCACCCTCTTCCCTTGCTTTGTTTTGGACTCAGGACACTGATTCTATTCTGCTATCATAATCATTAGTTGCAATTCCTCTTGCAACTCAAGTATCCTCTCTAAGAGAATTAAATATGATGCATATCTAGTGTCTATAGGTTTCAAGAATTCCTTCTTGGAGAAAGTGTTGGAAAGTACATGTGAAGTGTGGTGGTTGCAAATAAACATTTGTACATCTCTATCACTGCTAAAAATTGTTTTGATTCAACCAAATTTTCCCATGTTCTTGAGTGCATTCTTCATGGAATGCACATTAAATTCCCTGCAACTTTGCACACATGTGCAGCATTTGTCACTACTTGCACCACATATTTTGACCCAACCTTATCTATAGCATCTTTAAGGATCTGAAGTTGAAAATCAACATACTTGCAATGCCTTGGACAAACAGCAACTTCAAGGAAATAAGAGTTCTTTGTACATGTAACCATGATATTGATGAGTGGATGATGCCCAATGTCCACCCACTCATCCATGACAATGCTACATCCACTTGTGACCTAGGATTCCTTCATTTTCTATATTAAAATATTAATCTTGGAATAGTTCTTATCCAAAATTGTTGTCCTTAATTTAGTCTCTCCTAGTGGCACATATGATGGTCTTGTCTTTAATATCGTTGCCATAGATTCCTTATAATAATGCGAGTAAGTCACATGGAATGGAATTCCATTGGCTAAAAAATGAATTAGCCAATGACATTATTTGCCTCATCTTTCAATTACACATTGAATAAATCTGCTAGTGGGTTTGGAGCATCACTAGTCATCCTACATTTCCCCTTAGACTTTGCTGCCCCTGAACTAGAAGAATATTTGCATGTCATCCTTATCTTGGAAACATAGGTATTTTGGGGGGTAGGATGCGTCCTTGTTGAACTTTGAATGTATCTTTTCTAATATAATAGACAATTATTCATAAAAATGTTTGTAGTAAATAATTTGTTTCAAATTTAATCCTTTCAAAACTTAAAGTAAAATAACTCTTCAAATGGTAAATATTATTTCCCTAAGTACATAGTTTTTAAATAAAATTTAAAATTAGTAAGTAAAACTTCAAAACTTAATAAATAAAATGTAAAAAGTAAAACTTAATTGTAATTAATAAACTAGATTTAAGTAGTAGGTGGTAGTGTTGTTATGAAAAGATGGAGGTTGAGATATGACCATGGGTGAAGGTGGAGGCATGGATGTTGCATTAGGGGGATATGTGGGTGTGCTATAAGAGGGAGATGTAGATGGGTGACACAATGGAGCTCCCTTGTCAAAGGTATGATAAGGATTATGAGTGGATATGTATGGAGGAATGGTGGTGTAGCTGGGATGAATGATGGCATTTTGGTATCTAACACTTGGCGCAAGCTTGCTAAGAATGATGGGATCAAAGTTTTCAATTTTGTACTCGTTTTGATCAACAAGACTCTCATCAACATTGGAATGGGGTGAAGTGGAAGAAAAAGTAGGATGGCCAAACTCATCAAAATAAGATTACGGCATGATTATTAGTTGATGAGTTAGATAGGGATGCAGGATGAAGGTGGATGACATCTACTAAAGCTTAGATTATGATGAACGATAGGCTCATGCTAGGACTTGGATTAAGCTCTAACTAGGATGAGGATTGACTCTGAAGATGATGGAAAGAAGTTGGGGAGAATAAAAATGATTTTAGATGAAGGATTGACTCTCTGGATTTTGGATGGGGATGAATCCGCCATAACATAGGACAAACCCAATAGAACAGTTGAACAGGGACTATGCTAAGTATATTCAGGCTTGCTAAACAACAAAGCAATTCCGCCAAACAACGGGGCGATTCCGTTGGAAGGTGGAGATAACTAGGAAAACGTGAACCCATCAGACTAGAGAGTCAATCCGTTGGACTGAGGAGCACATCTGCTGAAGGATGGACTGACTAGGAAAGTTGAATACAGTGGATTAATGAGTGAAGCTACTGAAGGATGAACTGACTAGGAAAGGTGAATCTGTTGGACTAGGGAGTGAATCTGCTGGAGTATGGGCAAACTAGGATGGTGAATCCGCTAGACTAGATAGCAGATCCGTTGGACTAAGGAGCAAATTTGCTGAAGGATGGAGATGACTAGGAAAGGCGAACCTGCCAAACTAGGAGGTGAATCCACTAAACGATGGAGAGGATTGGTGTGATAACCCCGCGTTAGCACCTGATTTAAAGTATGGATCAAGTAAATAAGATTATTGTAAATAGAGGAAATACATTTAATATAAGTATTATATTATAGAGGAAATACATTATTTAAAATGTCAATATTTAATATACACATATAATAAAAGAAGTATTATATTATTATTTTAAATGAAGGAAGTATTATATTATTATTTTAAATGAAGGAAGTATTATATTATTAATTTAAATATATATAACAATGAAGGAAGTATTATATTTAATATATATTAAAAGAGCAAACCTTAATATATTATTATATAATTAAAAACTAAAAGGCAAATTCTAATAAACCCCCCGATTCCCCCACACCAAGAGGTGCGACGGTAATCAATTACCACCGCAACCCTTGGTGTGGAAGGAGATCGTGAAGGGTCACAGCCCTTCACAAGGATCTAAAAGGAAGCAGCCACCGCAAGGGAATAGGAGAGGAGGACGGGAAGAGCAAGCAGGAGCAGACCTTCGCGGACAGCAGGTAAGAGGTAAGGTAGGATATAATAGGATTAATTAGTATATTAATGCAGATTGATATATTAATATATATTTCACTGAGCATTAATTAAGTGATAACTAATATATGTTAACATTAACTAATGTATGTTTCATTAAGCATTAAATTAAATATGATAATTAAGATGTTAATACTAAGTAATGTATATTTCATTGAACATTGGTAAGAATATATAAAAGTTAAAACATATGTGCATTAAGGAAGGTAATTAATTAATATACTAATCTGCACATAGGGAATGATTAAGAAATAAAGATGTTATCAAGGAAGGTGTAATGCATATGTCAACAATGGTAGGATACATTTAATATGTATATATGTTAAAGAACACATTAGGAATACATGTTAACGTAAAATGAAGATTAGGAAATTAAAATAGGACTAAATCATCAAATGCATTATAAATACAAATGTATACCCATGTTGGAGGCTATAGGGAGGAAACTCCATTAGTCTAAGGAAGGGATTATGAAATCCCTAGGGCAGTATATATACTGATTATTAATATGCATATGTAGGGCTTGGTTGATTAAGTTCAACCAAGAGGAGTTGGATCTGGCCGGTCCACTCCGAGGACTCGGGTGATGGGATGTACCACCCAAGGCAAGGAATGACACATGGTCTTCCTTGGAGGGCTTGGGCGTTAAAGGTTACACCCAAGACAGGAATGGAGATAACCTTCGATTTCCTGGAGGGCTTGGATGTAAGGAATTACATTCAAGATAGGAGTCGAATTCACCTTCGACTTCCTGGAGGGCTTGGAAGCAAGATGGGTTCCAAGAAGGCGAGCTTCATGGCTGCCTAAGGACATACTTTGTATGGCATTCGTATCCTTTTTATTAGATTAAAATTATGATTATGTTAATTAAGTGTTTTAAATTTCGATTGCAATTTAGATTACATATATATATAAATGTCTATTGTATTCTAACAATCTGTTTTGCAGGATAGTGATCCTTGCCTAGTAGGGACATTACAGTGGTATCAGAGCATAATCCTGCCAACCTGTGGGAAGGATTCTTAGTTTATGATCACGTATCAGAGAAAGAAAGGAGCAAAAGCAATGGCCGACCAATTGGCCAAACAACTTCAGACTTTCATGGAACAGACCAATGAGAAATTTGAAAGAATGAGCCAACTAATCCTCCAAAGTACAAACAGGCACAATAGAGATATGCAAAACCATAGGAGAGAGGTACACTCTAATCACGCTGATAACGAACGATCTCCTCAGAGTTCTAGACAAACAATTCCCGAATTTCTACCTAGAGAGGAACATGTAAGGGAGGAAGAGGAACCAGCCACACTTGGAGTGGAAGAAATTGCCCAAATTTATGCTAGGTTAGAGCCAGAAGTTCAGAGAGTGGTATCCTTCAGGGACTTTTGTGAATCCAAAACTAGTGAATGTAGAAAGAGAAAACCTATGGGTAATGACCTTAAAGCTAAAGTCAACAAAATGTCCCTACCATGCTTTGATGGGACAGGAAAGGATGTCGCCCAAGCTTGGGTACAAAAACTAGACACCTATCTTTCATACAGCCCCATGACGGAAGGAGATGCTATTAAATTTGCCATACTACATTTAACCGGAACCGCCCATAATTGGTGGCACAACGGTCTCATTACCCTAGGACACAAAAATGTCGCCACCTACACTGAATTCACCCAAAAGCTCATTAGCCGATTCGACCAAAAGGATTCCGAATGGTACTTCCAAGAGTTAACACACCTTAAACAATTAGGAACCATTGAGGACTATATAGACCAATTCCAGAACTAGTCAGTAATGGTTCCCGACCTATCCCAGAAGAGGCTCACTTACATGTTCTTAGAAGGCTTAAAAGACTCTATTAAGAATTTTGTGAAACCCCTAGAACCACAAAACTTAGGAGGAGCCATCAAGAAAACTAGAATGGTTGAATTTAGTGCTCCCAAGAATACCTCAACCAAAACACCATATAGGAATGAAGGACACCAAAATGACCGCAGAGAGAAACCCTGCCGCTTGTGCAAAAAACCTTGGAGTTACAATCACCAATGTAAGGAGAGAGACAACTTGGTGGAGAAGGGGTTGTGTTTCAAATGCAAGGCCCCATGGGGGAGAGGCCATGAATGTAAAAGAGGACAGTTAAATAACACAGAAGAAATACAAGGTGAGGAAAGACCATACAAAAGAGCCAGATTTGGAAACAACGAACCAAGTACCTTGGCAGTCATCACTCAAGGGAATGAAAATAGGTGCTTCAAGCTCAAAGGAACTATCAAAGGACAGAAAGTAATTGCGTTAGTGGACACAGGAGCATCACATGACTTCATTAGCAAACACTTGGCAGCAAAGAGAAGGTTAAAAACTCAAGAATTTGAAGGGTTTGAAGTGGTTATGGGCAACGAAGTCATAGACAAATGCACTAAAGTTATCCCTCAGTTGGAAGTCACCCTAGGGGGACATACAATTATGAGGAACTTCTTCGTGGTGAACCTAGAGAATGACATCATTTTGGGAATGCCATGGATAAATTCATTAGGATGATTCACCATGGATAGTCCAAATCGAGAGATATGCTTCCAACATGAAGGGAGGGAGATAACATTAAAAGGAATTCCCGACGGTTCTCCAAAGATAGTATCTTGCAATAAAATGGAGAAAATTCTTCGACATGATCAAGGAGAGTGGATCGCTCAATGTATGATCTTGGATAAATCTCAATCCGAAGGTCAAAACATTCAGAGTGATATACAACCCATCCTTAGAAGACACAAAAAGGTATTCGAAGACATCCCTCCAGGCTTACCACCAAAAAGGGGGTTTGAGCATTCCATTGAATTAGAAGGAGGAGCAAAACCGGTAATTACCACTCCTTACCGCCACCCAGACAAATTCAAAGAAGAGATCGAAAAAACCATAAAGGAATTATTAGAAATGGGACATATCCAACCAAGCAGCAACCCTTTTGCCTCTTTAGTAGTATTGGTCAAGAAAAAAGACGGGACAATGAGGATGTGCATAGATTACAGAGCCCTAAATAAAAAGACTATAAAGAACAGATACCCTATCCCAAGAATTGATGAGCTAATGGATGAACTTCACGGGGCAAAATATTTCTCTAAAATCGATCTAAGGCCGGGGTACCATCAGATCAGAATGAGGAAGGAAGACATCCCCAAGACCGCATTCAGATGTCACTATGGACATTTCAAATTTTTGGTTCTACCATTTGGCCTCACTAACACACCAGCCACCTTTCAATCATGCATGAATCATACATTCAGACAACAGTTGAGGAAATCTCTTCTAATCTTCTTCGATGATATACTCATTTACAGCAAGACATGGGAAGAACATCTCTTGCACATCGAAGAGGTATTAAATATTCTTGAAACTGAATCCTTATATGCTAAAGCCTCCAAGTGTGAATTTGGGATGAAAGAAATCATATACCTAGGACACAAAATTAGTGAGGTAGGATTTAGTGTGGATGAGGAAAAAATCAAAGCCATCAAGGAATGGCCCATCCCTAGAACTTTAACACAATTAAGAATGTTTGTGGGACTATGCAGCTACTATAGACGCTTTTTAAAGGGGTTCTCCAAAATAGCAGCACCCCTCACCGACCTAACAAAGAAAGGAGCCTTCATGTGGAATGACCAGGCCCAACAAGCCTTCGAACAACTTAAAATAACCATGAGCTCATGTCCCGTATTGGCCATTCCCGACTTCTCTATACCTTTTGAACTACAATGTGATGCATCCGGGGAGGGAATTGGGGCAGTCCTCATGCAAAAGAAACAACCCCTAGCTTTTGAGAGCCGTAAACTCACCGAAGCAGAGAGACACTACTCTATCTATGACAAAGAGATGCTAGCCATAATGCACGCCTTAGCCAAATTTCGTCAATACCTTGTCTGTGGAAAGTTCAGTGTGAAAACCGATCATAACAGTCTACGCTTCTTCTTGAGCCAAAGAGACCTCAATGATAGGCAACAAAAATGGGTGAGCAAAATACAAGCCTATGACTTCGATATAGAATATGTGAAAGGGGTGAATAACAAAGCAGCAGATGCGTTATCCCGCAGAGCTTACCTCAATGCCCTTACCAGCATCTCAAGGGACTGGAGGGAAGAAATCCTTAATGAATACAACCAAGATCCACAAACAAGGGGAATCTTAGGGGGAAACCTACCCAATGAAGACTTTCAAGTTAAGGGAGGCCTCATATTGTATAAAGGAAGGGTATACTTGACCCCTCAAACCAAGTTCAAAAACAAGCTCCTAAAAAAATTCCATGATAACCCCTTGGCGGGACACCAAGGATATTATAAAACTTATAAACACATCAGGGAAAAATATGCATGGAAAGACCAGAAGAGAGACATCCAGAAATATGTACAAGAGTGCCTAACATGTCAACGCAATAAAACAAAACTCACTCACCCAGCCGGACTACTTCAACCATTACCTATCCCCAAACAGAAGTGGGAGAGCATCTCGATGGACTTCATAACAGGATTGCCAAGGACACAAGGTAAAGATAGCATCTTTGTGGTAGTAGATAGACTCATAAAATATGCCCATTTCTTTGCGGTCTCCACCGAATACAAAGCCCACCAAATAGCCGATTTATTCTTCAAAGAGATTTTTAGACTCCATGGACTTCCCTTGAATATTGTCAGTGATAGAGATAGCAAGTTTATCAGTCAATTCTGGCAGAAACTCTTCAGAATTGCAGGAATAATTTTAACCCCTAGTACCAGTTACCACCCTCAAACTGATGGGCAAACTGAAATAGTGAACAAATGGATAGAGGGCTACCTAAGGAATTATGTTACAGGGCAACAGACCGCCTGGATCAAGTGGTTAGACCTAGGAGAACATTGCTACAACACGACACACCACATGTCAATCGGGATGAGCCCCTTCCAAGCCTTGTACGTCTACGAGGCCACAAGTTTTGGAGAAATAATAAACCAAGAAAGCAAAGTACTAAAAGCACAAGATGTTGTTCAACAAAGTAAGGATATCATGAAGACCTTGAAAGAGAATTTACAGCAAGCCCAAAATCAACAAAAGATCTATGCAAACAAGAAGCGTACAGAAAGGACTTTTGAGGCCGGAGACTTAGTGTTTTTAAGGCTGCAACCATATAAGCAATCCTCCCTCAAGAAGAATGGGGATGAAAAATTGAAACCACGGTTCTATGGACCCTATAAGGTACTTCGAAGGGTTGGAGAAGTAGCTTATGAAATAGAACTTCCCAAAGACAGTAAAATACATAATGTATTCCACGTCTCCCGACTCAAAAAGGTTCTCGGGCAACACTTGGCTCCTTGCAGTGAGCTATCGCCCCTAGATGACGAAGGGAAACTCACCTTGTACCCCGAGATCATTCTAGATACACGACAGAAGGAGCTCAGGAATAGAACCATTACCGAACACCTGATTAAATGGAAGAATCTCCCAAATGAGGATGCTACTTGGGAAAAGGAGGAAGACCTAAAGATGCTTGAGGACAAGCAAAATTGAGACGGAGGGACTGTGATAACCCCGCGTTAGCACCTGATGTAAAGTATGCATCAAGTAAATAAGATTATTGTAAATAGAGGAAATACATTTAATATAAGTATTATATTATAGAGGAAATACATTATTTAAAATGTCAATGTTTAATATACACATATAATAAAAGAAGTATTATATTATTATTTTAAATGAGGGAAGTATTATATTATTATTTTAAATGAAGGAAGTATTATATTATTATTTTAAATGAAGGAAGTATTATATTTAATATATATTAAAAGAGCAAACCTTAATATATTATTATATATTTAAAAACTAAAAGGCAAGCACTAATAAACCCCCCTATTCCCCCACACCAAGAGGTGCGACGGTAATCAATTACCACCGCAACCCTTGGTGCGGAAGGAGATCGTGAAGGGTCACAACCCTTCACGAGGCTCTAAAAGGAAGCAACCACCGCAAGGGAAGAGGAGAGGAGGACGGGAAGAGCAATCAGGAGCAGACCTTCACGGACAGTAGGTAAGAGGTAAGGTAGGATATAATAGGATTAATTAGTATATTAATGCAGATTAATATATTAATATATATTTCACTGAGCATTAATTAAGTGTGATAACTAATATATGTTAACATTAACTAATGTATGTTTCTTTAAGCATTAAATTAAATATGATAATTAAGATGTTAATATTAAGTAATGTATATTTCATTGAACATTGGTAAGAATATATAAAGGTTAAAACATATGTGCATTAAGGAAGGTAATTAATTAATATACTAATCTGCACATAGGGAATGATTAAGAAATAAAGATGTTATCAAGGAAGGTGTAATGCATATGTCAACAATGGTAGGATACATTTAATATGTATATATGTTAAAGAACACATTAGGAATACATGTTAACATAAAATGAAGATTAGGAAATTAAAATAGGACTAAATCATCAAATGCATTATAAATACAAATGTATACCCATGTTGGAGGCTATAGGGAGGAAACTCCATTAGTCTAAGGAAGGGATTATGAAATCCCTAGGGCAGTATATATACTGATTATTAATATGCATATGTAGGGCTTGGTTGATTAAGTTCAACCAAGAGGAGTTGGATCTGGCCGGTCCACTCCGAGGACTCGGGTGATGGGATGCACCACCCAAGGCAAGGAATGACACATGGTCTTCCTTGGAGGGCTTGGGCGTAAAAGGTTACACCCAAGACAGAAATCGAGATAACTTTCGATTTCCTAGAGGGCTTGGATGCAAGGAATTACATTCAAGACAGGAGTCGAATTCACCTTCGACTTCTTGGAGGGCTTGGAACCAAGATGGGTTCCAAGAAGGCGAGCTTCACGGCTGCCTAAGGACATACTTTGTATGGCATTCGTATCCTTTTTATTAGATTAAAATTATGATTATGTTAATTAAGTGTTTTAAATTTCGATCACAATTTAGATTACATATATATATAAATGTCTATTGTATTCTAACAGTCTGTTTTGCAGGATAATGATCCCTGCCTAGTAGGGACATTACAATTGGGAAAGGAAAATTTGTCAGACTAGGAGGCGAATCTACTAGAGGATGGAGAGGACTGGGAAAGGCAAATCCATCGGATTAGGAGGCAAATCCACTGGAGGATGGATAGGACTAGGAAAGGCGAATTCGCTGAACTAGGAGATGAATCCTCTGAAGGATGGAGATGACAGACTAGACTGATTGAGACAGGAAGACTGAAGATAGAAAACAAGAAGACAAAAGATGACTCGGATTGGACTGACGGGAGTTAAATACTAGACGAGCACAAGAATACACGCTAGAAACGCTCACAACCTATGCTATACAATTAGGAATAAAGGTATTACACTAGGATCACAGTGCAAGCACTAATACCACAAAGGGCAGATAGCTAGAGCTTTGGGCCTATAAAGAGGTTACCCTTTGCTCCATCTCAAGAAGGCTAGATAAGACCAACCAAGGGATTCCTTTATCAACCCAAATAAGTACATCATGAGTAACTTGGGGGTATGATCTACATCACTTGCACCAATGTAGCGGTGAGCGAAAGTTTCTAGCTAGGCTTATACAAGCGATTAGGGGTGTCCTCGATGTACACAAGGTACATGAGGCACATTCGTAAACACCACTCTGCCACAAGCGTGGGTCAGGAAGGTGAGTTAACCGCTTTGGACCAGCCTTGCACCCCTATCTTGGTATCACCTGAGCTTCAGGATTTCGTTAAACACAACATGAGATGGATTGGGCTACAACTTTTGTTCTCACCCCTTTATATACCTTGTTGGTTCACATGGTTGAGGTTGTCCTTTTGGTGTGATCAAACCCCCAAATAGGCCTCCTAACATGAAAATAAAAGGGAGCTAGTGTGTGTTTCTCTTACACCCAAGTTCCACAAAGGCAAGGGGAGAGGATACACACATGCTAACTCAGATGACAAAAGATGTCCAAGCGCACCAGAGACAAAAAACAGTCATAAATTACTTTATGAAATTAAAGTGTTCCTAGATTAGTGATAAAATGATTGTCTTTGAGTGCGGTGCTGCAAGAAGATGTGTTAGTTGTTTAAGATTTTGTCTTTGGCGATCAATTACAAGTTGCACAACAAACTGATTAGAGGCTAAAAAAGCTCAAAGAGATAGCAGTAGGTTAACCCAAGGGGGGTTGGAGCACTCAACCCAATGATAAGGAGGTTGTAAGGAAACAATATTATAAGCCCCCCCAAAATGATAAGGAAAAATTGCACAAAAATTAGTTTAAAATTGTTTTTTTATAACTAATTACAAATCCACTGAAACACGGTGTGAATCCGCTAAATGATAGTGCAAATCCGCTGATCCTGAGCAAATCCATTAAAGAATAGAGTGTTTTGGCTAATTTACAGAGTGAATTTGCTAATATAGAAGTAAGCTCGCTGGTCCTTGAGTGAATCAACTAGTTCATGAGCAATTTCGCTAGTATTTGAGCAAAGTTCTTGAGCAAATCTGCTAGTTCTTGACCGATTTCACTGGTATTTGAGCGAATCCACGAGTTCTTGAGCAAATCTGCTAGTTCTTAACCAATTTCACTAGTATTTGAGTGAATCCACGAGTTCTTGAGAAATTTACTGGTATTTGAGTAAATGTGTGGGTTTTTGAACGAATCTGCAGCTCGCTTTGTATCTGTCGAGTGACTAAGTGTATTTGTTGACTATCAGGGAGCGAATCGGCCTGTTTATTGAGCATATTCGCTAGTTGACAAAGTGTACTTATTGGTTTATAAGATCTTCGTTTTTGGGTTGTAATTAGCAAATCCACCAATCTAGAAGTGAGTTCGCCAATAAATTGGAAAACCCACCGATCCACAAACCTGCAAGCTATCAAAATGCTAAAAAATGCAAAATGATTAAAAGGGAGCCTATGACGTGGGTCCCATCAAACGTGCCAGAATGTGTTCAACAAAATGTGAGTTTAAAGAGCATAAACAACTAAAGGAAAACACCCAAAACACACAAATTAAATTAAAATCAAGATCAAGTTAAAAGAGGTTAAAAGAGCATATAAAAATTATATCAAACCCCTTGTTGAGTAGATTTGTCCATGATATTTGGTTGTATGTGTGCTCACTCAAGATTTGGGCAACATAATGACGCTCTTAATGCAAAATGGGTGAGATAGGTATGTAATGTGGTGAAAAAATAGGGCTTCCACCATAGAAGGGAGAAGACCACTAATGTTTACTTAGAGACCAATTACATTAAAGAGAGGTGAACCTAATAGATCTAGCCACAAATCAGCAAGGATAGGGCTGAAAATTCTTATTAGATTCACTGGTTTTAGGATTAATGCCCTCTTTTAAGTTGAATTGTTGAAATGCTGAAATTAGGGTAAATGTGCTGAAATTGAAGTGAGTATGAATGAACAGTGAGCTACGATCATCAAACGGAGCCACGAACTTGGATCTAGGTAATATGTGAGTATTCGGACTTGTTCCCAGAAGGAGCTCCTGATTTGTCAAGACTAGAATGCATGTCACTCTGGTCCTCCACACTTTTTGCCATCCAAGGGGGAACCTATTCGTGTCTGTGAATAATGTTGATTCTGAAGATTGCAGCTTCACACCTGTTTTATACACATAGAAAGAAGGGGGAATTTTTTTGGGAATAGGGGTTTGCCTAGTCAAACCTCGGTTTAGGAATTATCCTTGAATGAAATATTGCAAATACTGAAATAAATAAGGGAAAGATATACCTCAGATCTGCAATTGTTGATGATGATGCTTTGCTTCTTGAATGTAATCACATATGTTGTATGAAATGGCATGAACATGACAAAACCGTAATCACACACATGCTTGCATATGAATGATGTAATTTTGCTCCACATTGGCTGAATGAAGAATATGCAACCTTGAAGATCTTTGAAAATGCTTGATTATGAATGCTTCACGAATTGCTTGGAGATGGAGACTTAGATTGAAATGAATTGATTAATGTATTTATATAGGGGATTCTAGGTCAATTACCGATTAGGCCAACCTCCAACAGTCATGTAAAGCCACAAGTTTCATTTCCCGTCGGCAAGATAGGGCCCATCACACACTTCAAAATAGGGCCCAACTAAGGGGGGCTAGGGCGCGGGGCACTCTGGTCCTCCTTAGTCGGGGACCATGGTTCAACCCAAGGAGAAGGACATCCCTCCAGGAAATTAATTGTTAGGTGTACATGACATCAGAATTGGAGTTAAGGCATTAAACGGACCCGGATAGGAGATGAGGGGGAAACACCCTAAAGTAGGGGCACAAATATGAGGTGTAAACTGGCCTGGTGACAATTTACGACACTACATTTAGTCCCCACTTTAACGGGAGTATGAGCTTATGCAAATACCCGTGGTAAAGTAGACGAAAGAGATGGAAGAGGGGCAATTAGGAGCACAATCACAAGGAGTATAAGACATCACTAATCTTGAGGAACAAAGCCCCCAATCTTAGGATCTTAACTCACTACACAAGACAGAAAACAAAAAGACAAAAGGCAAAAGACACACAATGCAAAAGCTAAAAACTAAAAACAAGAGCTCAAGTCAACTAGCCAAAGAGACCTCGATATCAAAATGCCTCAACCTCTAATATCATTCTTGAAAAATGCCATCTCATGAACACAAGTGATCACATAAAAGAGAAGGAGCACACATCATCCATGAACAAACAAATAGAAAAGCTATGAGCTCACAAGAAGAAAGAGAGAAAGCATGGATACACATTCTAGATGTGTTTTTCTAGGTGATCCATGAGAAGAATGAGAGAAGACATGGATACACATTCTAGATGTGTTTTTCTAGGTGATCCATGTTGGGGAGGAGAGTAGGAAAAGTCTAGCTATGTTTTGCTAGTTCCACTCACCCTTGTGTGTGTGTGCAAGTGATTTTTGGTTTCAAGTGTATAGCATCCTGTATAAGAGTTTGTTTTCTTTGGTTTCAAGCATGCTTCAACCTGTTTAAGACATGTAATGAAAATGCAAATGCCAAGGGGCGAGTTTGGTTTCGGGAACATTTTGTATAAGAGTTTGTTTGCTCCGGTTTCGAGAATGTGTAACCCCGTTTAAGACAAATATATATCTAGTTTCGAGGACATCTTGTGTAAGAGTTTGTTATTTTTGGTTTTGGGAATGTGCACCTCGTCTAAGACATATTAACGAGGCGTCTGGTTTCGGGCATGAAGCATCTCGTGTAAGAGTTTGTTTTCTCTGGTTTTGAGAATGAACACCCCGTTTAAGACATGCAACAATATAGTACAATCTGGTACAAAGAGGGCGATATGTATGCCCCTTGCTTAAGATGTCAACATAGCCCTACATTGATGTCTTAAGGAAGTTAGAAACAAGGATACCCACCTTCAACACCAAGGAGATATCCTTTTAGGCAACAATGTTCATACATCCAAGCTAAAGAGGGAATACTCTTACAAGCAAGGATAAGATAGTTGAAAAAGAGATATCTTGCAACAAGTGTAAAGAGGATCCTTGGAGGAGAATAGATCTTTGCTCAAAAGACATCTACCTCCAAGAGGAGTTTCTTGAACAAACATAGCATCTTCTACCAAAAGAAGAGAAGGAGAACAAGAATGCATACCTTCCCCCTATTGCTAGGTGAAAGGGATTCTTGATGAAAGACGACACACTTTTGACCCAATGTGAGGGGTAAGTTTATAATAGATATATATTGTTGTAAAGGAGTGAAAAATTAGAGTTTCCACCACAAGAAGGATGAAAACCACTAATTTTTACTTAGGGACCTTTACATTCAAAAGACGGGTTGAATCCAATAGATTTAGTCACAAACCAACAAGGATAAGGACTAGAAATACTGATTGGATTCAAAGTGTGATTTTGTTTACCCTCTTTTGTAAGTTGAATTGCTGAAATTAGGGTAATGTGCTGGAAATGAGAATGAAAACACAGAAACAATGAGCTACAGTCGTTGGATTGAGCCACGCACCTGGATTTGAGAAATATAAGCAAATTCAAACTTGATCCCCGAAGGAGCTCTCAAAATGTCAAGATCGTGGTGCCTATCGCCCTGGTCCTCCAAACTTCACACACCAAAGGGGGATTGATTCGTCATTGTAAATAATGCTTATCCTGAAGATCGCAGCTCCGTACCTATTTTCTACACACAGAAAGAAGGGGAAATAGGTTGGGAATAGGAGCTTGCCTAAGTTATACCCCGATTTAGGAATTAAGCTTGATTGAAATATTGCAAATACTGAAATAAGTGATGGAAGGATATAACTCAGATCTACAATGATTGATAATGATGCTTTTTTTCTTGAATGTAATCACATATGCTATATGAAATGGCATGAATCTGACAAAACCCTAATCACACACACATGCTTCCATATGAACGATGTAATGTTGCTCCGCAATTGATGAATGAAGAATATGCAGCCTTGAAGATCTTTAGAAATGCTTGATAATGAATGCTTGAATGCTTGATGCCTTGTGATTATAATTTTGCCCTTCTATCCTTGTATATATCAAAATGAGAGGGGAAAGCCTCCTTATACACTTGCTCGTCAAAAAACATGTTAGTTTTCCGACATAGGCCCACACGGGGCTAGGTTTCCTGCTCAAATTTGGAAATGCTCAAGGGGTTCAAAGGGGAGCCCAAATAGGGAGGACCAAGGTGTGGCACCATCGTCCCAATGAGGACCAAGGCACCACGCCGTGGTCCCACCCCATTTTAGGGTCGAAAATAAGGGGCCATGTGGTGTATGAAGTGAAAATAAGGCCATATTTGCATGATGTAAGCATAATTAGGTCTTAATTAAGCATTGGGGGACAAACACTAAGGTAAGGGCCCCAAATGTGGACCAAATTGTAAGGGAGTACAATTTAGGATGCTACAATTGCCGAGTGTAAAAGAAGTTGTAGCCAAGGACACACACCTCTTGCATAAGACAGAATCCTTGAGCAAACAAACAACTTTATACAAGGAATAACATCAAATCATAAGCAAACACCACTTAACAACGAAAAAGTGGATCCTTAGAAAGGATAGGAGAGAAAGATCAATGTCTCCCAAGCGTAGGGACAATGAGAAGGATTATACAACCTCTAGGGAGAGATTAGACATAAGCAAATGCACAATGTACTCACATGAAGGAATATTCAATGCAAGAAAAGACATTAAGATATGTAAAATGCCACTCTAAAGAAGAGGTAATCTTCAAAGAGAAGAAAAGAAAGATTTAGATGAAGGATCACATACTCCCCTAAGCAGAGATTAATCATAAGAGACATGACATTAAAATATGAAAAATGCAACCCCTAAAAGGAATAGCGAAACCTTAGATAGAGAGAAGGAATAAGATAGAGGCAAGAATGAATAATGTTGCTGCACCAAAATGTTTGTAATTGAAATAGCATCACCTGTTATGACAAAGAGCCTCCAATTAAGTTAACCACCACTAGTGTCATAGGGTGAGGAGCAACATGAAGGATGAATGGAGTGCTAAGGCACTACCTCTTCACCAAGAAAGAGTGCTAGATTGGTTGTAAGAGCTATGCGAGCCCTATCATATTGTTCTTGAACAAATGTTTTAAATGCTTTGCACTTTCCAAGAGAATGACAATAAGTAGGATGAAAAAGACAATGTTCATTACCTTCCTTATGTTTATTGGTAAATTTTATGAAAGGAAAAACAACATTCTTATCATACTTCAATCTCCAAAATATTGAAAAGGGCGGCTAGTATAAGGAAGTGACAAAATTGAACTTCAGAATATAGAAATCTTATTTTCTGATAGTAAATGGATAGATATAATATTATCTCTGAGACAAACTCTAAATCTTACAAATTTGTCTCCAAAGGAGACTTAACTAATTTGGCGCAGATGTAGACTCCATTGTGAATCCACCCCTCCGGAAGAACTAGGTTTTCATCCAGCCCTTCTCAACTCGTGAAGGTTTTTGTCTCCAAAAATCATAAACGTTTTTCAAATCCAAAAGCATGCTTTTTTTCTCCCAGTGAGCCTCGTTATAAAGACCTCTAGGAACTTCCTAGAGGATAAGGCTGACTTGAACATTGGAAAACTTTATTTAATAAAGTGACATTATAATATTTTATTGTTTATTTAATTTAATTAATTAATATTAAGTCATCATTGGACTTTAAAAAAAAAATTTGACAACTTAATAAAAATTAATCTAACTAATTGTCACCTTACAAATTGGGGACGTTACAGTCCTCCCGGCCCAAACATTGCTTGTCCTTAACTAATTCTCCACTGCTCCACCAGGATCCCAAACTATCCATCTGAAAAACATTGCATCATTCCGCTGCTCCGCTCTAATGCAACCCGCAGTACTAAACCCTGCAACTCTATTATTCTGAAACATTCCCACTATCAAGCTGATTAATGGATTCCAAATCATCACACTGTCCCATTCAACAAAAATGAGGAGATAGAAGTTTTGCAAGAAGCTATCAACAACAAATAACTCTCCAACTCCACATGATCTTCCTTGGATGTGCAAAATACACATCATAGGCGCACAAAAAAACATATCAGCCCATCCCAGGCTGCTGATGCAAACCCAAACAGCACCCATAAATCTGAAAATCAGACTCATGATGATGTGAGAAGTGCTTCTAATGACTAATGATGATAGTGCCTCATCGTTATGCCAACTTCCAATGATAAAGAGATGATCCATGTCTCTCCAAAACACCCAAACAGTTGCTGCCTTAGAAGTACTTCCAAGAAAATCCATGTTCGATGAAGAACAGATATTACTCAACAATATATATAGTATTAACCCATGAATTACGGTTGGAATGCTTCTTCCGTTATGCCTAGGTTCATACCATAGATCACAACCCAGCTGAAGCACAAATATTTGCAACCCAAAACCAAGTATCTTCGTGACAACTCCTCCATACCTTGGTTCATAGATCAGCTGTGTCTTCACTTCTCCAAGTGCATACCAACCAAGAGCACGTATCTCTATGACATGTATCAAAAGTCTTGGAATTTGAGCAGTCTTAGACTTCATCAAAAAATCACCAATGCCCCCATCCATGTACACTCCTTCATAGGCTGGCTTCAAAACGGTGAGTTCTACCAGGTGAACTTCTAAAAGAGATAACTTCTCATCAAATTCTCCATGAATGACCACAAACCCAACCAAATTACTTATGCCTCCCTCTATATGTGTAGATACAACACTAGTGGTGGATCCGCCAAATGTGTGCTCAACTAACCCATCTTTCTCTATGATTTGAGCGTTCATTGGATTCTCTAAAAGAGGAGACTCATGAACCTCATGATGCAAAGTAGATGTCCCCTTAAAATTTTCTGAATCATACTTCTCTAGATGACACTAATCTGAATGTTTCTTCTTGTAAGTGCCATCTTGCTTGGGCAGTGTTTCTTCTTGTAAGTGCCATCTTGCTTGGGCAGTCAACCACTTGGCCTTCCTATCCTTTTGTAGCCATTCGTAACATGTACCTTGTGACTTCCTTACATCTTCCCTGCTAAAATATAGAAACTCGGACCCTTCAATTACAAATGCCTCATGTTTGGCTCTCAATTCTTGAGCGCCAACATTGGAAATCTCTGTAACAATAACATCTTCATGTATACGGGCTGCCAACTCATGATTCTTTAAAGATAAGGAGCTGATGTTCCCAATTAGCAAATCAGCCTTTTCCTCATGCCTTGCTGTGATGCCATCATAGATCTTGATCACCTCTCCTTTGATGAGTGGATGGTCATCAACAAGTGCTGGTTCAAGAGATGTCTCTAACTGAAAGTCACATGCTTCAAGCTCAATTTGAGCCTCCATCCTCTTAGCTGTCATGTTCACAAGTGTGCCATTGATTTTTGTTGTCCCAAAGTGTGTACCACACCAAAGACCATCCTCCACAAGGTTGCCAACTGTCCCAACTAGAGTACTGCTGTCAACAATCCAAAAATCAGAATTTTCTAAGTTTAGGACAGCATCATGTCTAATCAAGAAATCACCCTCTTCAAGGTGAGATGTCAAGACACACGGATCTTCCATTCTGAATCAAGGACAATTTCTTCCCCAATTGCACCACTATCATCCCTTGATGGCCCACAAAGAGTATAAACAATCTTTTCCCCCTTTGATCATAGTTTGAGCCTTCATTGCAACTTCTTCATTGGGAGGTTCAACAAAGGCTGATCCAAAAGATGCATACAAGTGAAAAATTAAAAATATTATGGTTTCAAACTAAATCCTCTTCTATATGAAGATCCTCCATTACTTGCTCAATTTCTACCCTTTTTGCATCAGTTTCCCCATTTAATTTCAAATGCCCTTTTAAATGATGTGACTCATGGGGCCTATTATCTTCAAACAACTTTTCTAATTTTTCTTCATAATAATGCCTCTTCAAATCAGCTTCCTCCATGACATCTTCTTTACAATATCCATGTTTGGAAGCTTGGTCACTGTTGATGTGTTTTTCAGGCACATGCGAACACAAAATAAAATACCCAAAAGTATCTTATCCTCTCTTGAACAAAGTTACTCAAATGCTGAAGATTAGCTTAAGGATCACTTGAGATAATTTCAAGGTTTATAAATGTCGGGTCACGACGTGTGGATAAGCTCATTGGTTTGATGTGATTATGCTGGAATCACAAAGAGACCTACGTTGAATTGTTGAGTGCTTAAATCGCTGGAACTTAGATCCTAACTACACGCTTGGATAATAAAGAAAAAGCAAAAGACATAAGGTTTGGGGAGTCTTCTAATTCTAAGAATGCAAGAGAATGGGTGAATGATTCAATGGAATCCTATTGGGCAAGGTCTCACCATCAACTTGAACAATTTGACACAAGCTCAGTGCAATCTTCTAAGGGATAATTAAAAGATGTTCAAATCATTATCATCAAACATTGATTACCATCCAAGTTAATGCATAAACAATGGATGCATAACAATTTGAAGTTAAGCTCATATTATTCCAGTTGACCACGCAAGGCACACTTACAATCAACAAGAGGCTAGTGGTATGGACTAAACGGATTCTACATAAATGCATTCAACAAATTCTTTCATCCAATCTAATCAACATGAAAATAAATTGAGAAGCAAAGACCATGCAAGTTGTTGAAGCAACAAATCAAATTTACCATAACTTCAATGAAATCAATTGTTCTTTACAACAAGGTTTGGCAACAATCTTTGTCTTCTCGTATTCTAACTTCTACTCTAATTGCTATTCATTATTCTATTCGTCTAAAACTATCTATTAAGCTTAACAAATGAAGAGCTTGAGCCTTTTATAATGCTCTCAATACAATTCAATGGCTCAGATCAATTTGAGATCAATGGTTGAGATTTTACAATGAAACCCTAATTAGGGCTTGTTACAACAAACTCAATTTTGGTCAATGAAATAATTACAACACTTTGACACATGTCATCTCTAGAATATTCGACCAATGGATAACAAGGGTAGGTGCCTCGAAGTTTGTGCCATCATGGACGAGTCAAGTTCATTGCATCTAGACGTGCTGAGGTGGAACTCCTCTGATTGGTGAGTGATGATTGGGATGCCACCTCGACTTTGCACTTGTGGACTTGATTCATCATCATGAATGAATATCATTATCCAACTTCAGTAGTGATGATGATGATCTTCTAACTTTGATTAACTCTTCTGAAACTATCCTTTGGAATGCCTCAATCATGGAGGTGCAAGGTATATATTTTGACTTCCTCTTTGTTTTGAAGTATTGGTGTTGTCTTGGAACAAACTCTTGATGTCACAACTGCTTCTCTCCTTTGGAATTCCTTCTTTGTGACCCCCTTCATGTTGTTGATTCTTTCAACGCATCAAACCTTGAATAGCTGGATCATGCCCTTGTATTAGTAAATGTTCCTTGTGAAGTCACCTTCTTGTGCTTGTCTATGAAATCTCTTTGAAGATATCTTCCTTGTATCTTGATCTTGACGTTGAAATTTGCTCTTTGAGAGACTTGTTTCAATCCTCCTCCAATGTGATCCCCTTGATTTCTTTCTTCATCTCCTGCAAAACAAAGAAATGAGCATCAAACACACATGATATATAACCTCTATATAGCTTCCTAATTTGACATGATTTCTGATTTTGTGTGATTTGCAGGTTTGATAAGAGGATTTAGAGAAAATTCGCTCTCATGTAGGAGCACTTGAAGTGTTTTTCGCTCCTAGAGAGGAGCACTTGAAGTAGATTTCACTCCAACCTTGATGCACATGAAGTGATCTTCAAACTCATCATTGAACTTTCTTTCACTCGTTTCCCTTCATTCTATGGGTTCTAACATTGAGTCTTTCAACCATTGATTGATGAAAACATGACAAACTAACCTTAGGGAAGGCCTCTATAGGAATTTCGCTCTGAGAGTGAAGCACATGAAGTTCACTCCAAGATGGGTGCACATGAAGTTCGCTCCACAAGAGGTGCACATTAAGTAAACCTCTAACTTGCCCTTCATCTTCTCAAATTCAAAATTGTTCTTTTCTAAGCATATGAAGACATCAAATCAGCTTAAGGCAATGATCTGTAAGCAATTTCTCATCTTATCTTGGGCAAATGAGGCAAATTTGCTCCAAGGTCTATGCACATGAAGTTCGCTCTAAATGCCATGCACATAAAGTTTGCTCCAATTTCCATGCACTTGAAGTTACTTTCAAATCAACACTTGAACTCTCCTTTGCTTACTTACACTCTCCCAATTTTAATACGTCATAGCATGCTCGACATGAGGTCTTAGGAAGAATTTTGCTATGAGTCTTGAGCACATGAAGTTCGCTCCACAAGGGGTGCACATGAAGTGAAGTCCGCTTCAAAGTGGATGCACATGAAATGAAGTTTGCTTCAAAGTGGATGCACATGAAGTGAAGTCCACTCCAAAGTGGATGCACATGAAGTGAAGTCGAAATCAAAGTGGATGCACATGAAGTGAAGCCCAAATCAAAGTGGATGCACATGAAGTGAAGTCCTAAAGCTCATGCACCTTTAGTGGATTGAAACTTGACACTTAGTGTTTTCTTGCTCATTCTCCTTCATTCTATTCATTCAAGCTTGTTGAAACTAGGCTCATTGTGCGTTCTAGGAACAATTTTGCTCTCAACTAAGGGCACTTGAAGTGAATTTCGCTCCTAAAGAGGAGCACTTGAAGTTTTTCACCCTCAACCTTGAGCGCTTGAAGTAGCTTGAAAATGCACTTTTGAGTTGAACCTTATTACTTTATGCCTTAGTTTATGCCTCTATATACTATAAGACCTCAAAACTTACTTTGAATATGATTTCTTCTTCAACTTGAGGCAATAGGAGTGAAATTCACTCGAGGAGAGGGGCACTTGAAGTTTCCCTATCTAGCATTCTCTCATTCATTCTTCATTTGAACTCATGATGGGCTTTACTCCTCATGTGATCTAGACGTTGCTAAAGGTTAACAAACTCACTCACTTCATCTGTCACACAAGGCTATCCACCTGACTCCTGGCTTCTTGACCATCTATACTTCTTCGATGCAAAGGCTAATAGCTAAGGACTCTAACATTACCCTAGAAATCAGGAAAAATAGTGGGGGTCCCCATTTGCGATGGGGCGATGTGTGAATACCTCACAACAGTCACCATCATGCTTAGTCAAGGGATCACCATCATAATAGTAAGTAGAATCATTTACATCATGCTCTTTTTTAATTGCTGTTACCAAATCACTGTGAGCAATCCGAATTTCCATACTTATCAAACCACTCTTGAGTGTCCTCAATGCAAGACTTATGAGATAACCAAGGACTGCTGGTCAAATTCAGAAAATTAGAAATTTCACACCTCTTCGAAGTGTCTTCATTGACCTTTATTGCATCTTCTTCCAATATAGGTTGCTTCTTCATAAGTGCTGGTTTATGAGAGGTCTCCAGCTTGAAAGTCACACATTCCCTTGGTTCATACCTGCACCTCCTTAACTGTTATGTTTTTTGCCTTAAAGCAACACCATGTTGAAGTATTTGTGACAAACCAAACATAATAAATTTTGACTTAAACCCCTCTGAAAAATTGTAGAAGATCAAGACAATTGCAAAAAAATCAGACTGAAATAACTGGAAGAAAAGTAGCAGGAAAAAAATTGAAAATTGGGTTTCTATGCAGACAAAAAAATCAAGAGGGGGGCCAAGAAATGATTACTCGTGATTTATTGCGATTTTCAGGCGATTTCTGCTTTTATGGCAGTGATTATGTTTTGGGGTTTAGTGAACATCAGAAAAGATGTCAGAAAGGTTTAAATTGCAATGCTGTTAGTGTTATGCATCTATTATATTCATAAATTTAGATTTAATGTTGGACTGTATAATTTGGTAATGTTATGCTTTTTTTGTGTATCATAGGTTAAACTTTGGGCTCATTACACTGGACATTCTAGAAAAAAGATTGCAGAAGATATTTTGCGGCCAAAATATTTCAGCCCAGAAGAAGCTATTGAGTATGGGCTGATTGATAAGGTACAGACAGAAGACTTCTACATTCCAATATCGTTTTGCACAATATGGATTTTTATGCACAATACCTTGAATTCCTGCAAGCCTACCTTTTTCATGAGAAATTTCAATTTAAACTTAATTTTCTTCTATACCATAATTTCTGGTACATGTTTTGGTCAATAGGTATTGTATGGTAAAGGTAAGGAATCGGAGGGTAGGGTCTTGGAGGACTCTGCTGCTTCTCTTGTCAGTAAAGCGGAATTAATATAACTACTGAAGGTATGTAAAATAAATGTTATCTCACAGATGAATTTGCTATGATTGAACTTGTAAGTTGCTTTTAATTTTTGTTTTTTTGTTTGTTGTGTTGATCAGATGTTTTATGAGACTCGTCAGTGATAGCTGGTGTTTAATTTTTGCTGTGTTGTAACTTGTATGTATTCAGGGTAGTTGTTTACAACAATTTCAAGCTATTTGCAATGGTGTTTAAATTTTGCTATGTTGCATCTTTTCAGGGTAGTTGTTTACAACAATTTCAAGCTATTTGCAATTGTTAGGTTTAAATTTCATCTTTTAGACTTTTTATGATATATTTTTATTTGTGTTAACCAAATGTTCTATAAGACTCATCAGTGGTATTTGGTGTTAAAAAATTTCTCTGTTGTATGCATTCATTTATTTACAACAGTTTGAACCTTTTTGCTATTGTCAGGTTCCCATTAAAGATTATGACCTTGGGGTGGCATTTTCAGCTTAAAATTGAGTTTGCAGGTTCTTCTTAGAATGCTGGAAAGTTCCTTTTGATGCTTCTAAATCTTTTACCAATATTCATATACTTGAGATTGGAGTTCCGCTAAAATGATCACTATTGTTTTATGGTTAGGATATGTTAGTGGCCATTTCTAGAGGAATGTTTCAGCTTATTTGGGTGGGAGAAGCACTGAGCTAGTGCAATTGCTATTATGAACCATTTATTGTAAGTGCTGGTCAAATTTTGATGAATTGGTTCATCTATTCAAATGAATGAATTGATTCCTGCACGTGTATCTGGTCCCAAATATTTCTTCTGTAAAAGAAACTTGGCAGGTTATTATTAATGGAATAAGTATTATGATCCAACCTTCTTACTTTGTTTACATGAGCAGTCTCTCCTTCAGGCCTTGTGCTGCACATATATTTCATATGTGATAGGTGTTATAGTAATGCTTCATGTGTGTGTGGACAACTTTTGCGGATCTGTTGGGCAGTCCCTAAGATTAAAGATCAGGCTAAAAACAAAACTTCTAATTTATAAGGTCACCGATTGAAATGCATTTAGTAATTATTGTTTAATGAGTAATTTTTTGTTTCAGTCATTTGTAGTTAATAATCTGCAACAAAGAAGCACACATATACATGTTCTTTGCATGCAATTTAAAGAATATATGTGCTTTGGGGTATGGAATCTAAAAATATAGGGCACATGGATTGAGAGCTATGTGGAACACATGGATCGGATAATAAATCATGAGGGATTCTACCATGGCCCATACTATAGAATACTAAGGCTGTGGAAGAACGGTGGGCCAATCTACAATTGGCTGAGATATTCTTGGAAACAAAGAATATTGTATCGAAACATATATTAGTTGTGGCAGGATGTTACAGAGCTGTTGCATTGTAAGAGTAATCTTTCAGGGAACAAAGCTTTTTATGTTAAAGTTGTCAGAGTAGTTAAAGTAGTTACGGATACTTTCTTCTCAAAGGCATCTCCTCAGCAGACAAGGGTTATCTTCAATCTGACACTAATGGAATTTTGGAGGCAAATGGAATTACCTAGAACCAAACAAGAGAATAATCTGGCCTTATATTCTCAGTTCTGTAGTAAATTTCAGAATTTGGGCAGAACAGAAAGCAGGGAAGATTTTACATGAAGAATGATAGGCTTCTTTTCTTATTGTTTCTTTTTGTTCAATACATTCACTTATTTATAGGATTTATATTCCCTATTTTACAGGAAACTGCCTATAACAACTTGCTAAAGATATGAGTTGTTTTGACAACTCATATTCCAAATCATAGCTAAATAGCAAATAACCTATATGGGAATGATGTGATATTCCCAATGCCCATAACAAACCTTCTAAACTATTATTTTATGCATCCTATTATGCAATATTCCTAACACCCCCTCATATTGCATCATTCTCCAAATGGGGATGGCAGACCAACAATACTTGATGACCACATGTAGTAGTTCATCATAAGGTAGAGTAGGAACATACTCATCTACTCGTGACCAGCAATAGTGGAACAAGCCTCGCTATGCTCATTGTACTTTCATCCAAGGATAGGGACAAACACTTCTACCTATGGAACCAGGGAGAGGGACTAACAGATCCATTCGAGGTTGTACATCAAGTTTGGATAGGGACAAATACATTTATCTAACATCAAGGTATGAACAAGGGACACAAATCTACTCACAACAATTATGATTGGGGACACACATCCAATCATTTACATCATTTTGTGAATGGTGTTGGTCGTAAAATGGGCTTTGTACCACTTGTTAAGCTACGTTGGTTAAGTATGTTAGTGTCGTCGAGGGTAGTTGTCCGTTGCACGACGGTTCCCCACGGGTGGTGACCGCAACCCTCGGCCTTGTCTTTATATATGCTCTTGTACTTCTTGTTGGATACACAGATGCAGAGAATGATTATTGTACTAGACATTTTGGCATTAATGGAAACATTGCTCTGAGCTCCTGGTTACTATTCTATCCCATGGTTATTATTTGACTGTTGATATGCAATATTAATAACACACCCCACGGGGTAAACATCTGGTGCCGTTGCCTAGACATACTCGAGAAAGGAAGGAGCGGATGGCGTACGGACACCATGGGCCTACCCGTTGGTGAGATTAACCCAGAGGCCAACGACGCACAAAAGGAACTCTACGACGGAGAGGACACTGCAACGAGGGAATTCTCAATCCTGCTTCAGGCGGCCATCGAGACCTACGTCCGAAGAGAGGCCACGGAGGTTGAAGTCCCAACAAGTGTCGTGTGGACCGCACTGGAAGTTAGCCCTGCAGTGAATTGGTTGATGAACCACCTCCCCTGGTGGCTTGCACAGGCATCACTGGCACAACGAACCTGCCTGGAGGAGATTGCCCGTGAGGAGCGACGCCAACAGGTCCTTTGATAGTATGAAGAAAACAATCGTCGCTAGGAAGCGGATTGTGATGGCAAGAGGGGAAGGGGAAATTGAACCTTGAACCTCTAGGAGGAATAAAGAGCATTCTATACTATAATAATGGTGTCATACTATTGACAAATTAAATAAGAAGGCACAAAGTGAGGAGTGGGAGGCCGCACAGAGAGCCCTGATTCTGGAACAACAAGTAGAACGTAGATGGAGGCTGAGGCAACTTGCCGAAGGATGACCTGCCGAAGGGTTGCCCGAAGGGAACCAAGGAGGTGCCACGGAGCAAAAGCCGAAGGAGATTTCTACGTGTCGCCAGAACACTGTAGGGTGAGAAGCTACAAAGAATTTTTGGAGGAAACAAGGCTACGAAGAAATCTGGTCGAAGATACCCGGGATCAGTTCAGGGAAGGACCACCGAAGGGAGCAAATAGACGACGAGGGTGAGAACTAAGGGGAGGGCAACCGTAAGACTGTAGGTGCGGAGGAGGCACAGGCACACGACAAGCAGGACCCCCTCTTGGGACCCATCACACCAAGCATGCGGGTACAAACCACCGTACCCCCAGTCACTCAAACAACAAACACCACCGGCGCAGGTGGGAGTGGTGCAGGTGCATGACAGGGGACACGACCCCCATCAATGGCCAATAAACAGAAGTTGCCGAAGTTCAACGACAACAGGAAGGAAGATCCCCTCGGCCATTGCCGCACTTGCGAAACCATATGGTCAGCGAATGGTATTACCAACCAGGACGAATGGGTAACACAATTTCCAGCAACCTTAAGGGGAGTGGCCATCGACTGGTACTCTGATACGGATAAGGCCAAAGGCGGCACATGGCCCAACTTGAAGGAGTTCGAGATAGAGTTCTGCCTCCTCAAAGATGACAATGAAATAGTAGCCGAAATCTATGGCACAAAGCAGAACAAGAACGAGACGGTCCGAGCCTATAGTCGACGGCTCAAGGAACTGTTGGGGAAAATGGAGAGTCAACCAGCGGATGGGTTGAAAAAGAGATGGTTCGTGGAGGGATTGAAACACTCCCTTCGGAAGAAGATGAAAATTGTTCCACCAACCTCGTACGAAGATGCATATAATAGAGCGATGGATCTCGAGAGCGAGACCAAGACATCCGAGAAGAAAAAGAAGGATAGCTCGTCCAAGGATGATGACTCTTCTGAGGGAAGCATCAACGATGGCGAGTCCGGCAAAAAGGTGCAAGCCCTGCAGAAGGACATGCTGAGGATGATGAAAGAGTTGAAGGTTATGAAGGGAGGCCCGAGCAAGACCGACGAAGGGGAGCTTTGGTGCACGGAATGTAAGACGGACGGCCACACGAAAGGCTCCTGCCCAAAGAAGGCCTATTGTGATATATGCTAGTTGATGGGGCATCCTACCAGGGAATGCCCCTACAACATGAAAACATGAAACCAACAAGTATTGCTTACTCAGGAAGAACCAACTACATCGGGCGGTACCGACAGCTCCCAGGCGAACAACAATGCAACATCGGGAGGCTATCGAGATAACCGGTGGGGAGGACGAAACAACAATAACAACAATAACAATACAAGGAGACGGATCCAATATGACTCCAAAGGTCGACCGATGATACAATGCAAAGCGTGCAGCCAGTGGGGGCACTTTGCCCGAGACTGCCCGAAGGGAGAGGCCACACAATATTTGTGCAAATGGTGCAGACTTGGAGACCACGAAGACGCCACCTGCCCGAACTCAGATGTCATCTTGCTCAATATCGAGGAAACCAAAGAAGAGGAAGTGCTGGCCGTAACCCGCGCCCAAGCCAGACAAGCAACGTGCCCAGACCCAAAGACGGAGAAGCGAAGGGTACGAGAAGCACGAGAAGAAATTGAGAAAAAGATACGAGAGAGGACAAAGGCCAAGGGTACGACGGGTACTTCTAGTCGACCGAAGGCGGAGGAGGCTATACTAAATCAAATTTTAAAACTGGAGGTGACTGTGAAGGTACACGATCTCCTCCAGACAATGCCTCAATTACGAACGGCGTTGGATAATCTCTCCCAACCACGCACCAATACCAACCACCACATGAATGTTCCTGGGGGGTCTGCAATAGACCCTAGGCTGCTGGTAGTTAACAATGGAAGGAACCCGACCATTGTGGAGATGGGTATCCTTGGCACCATTCTAACCGATACCATCGTCGATGGTGGATTGAGAGTGAATGTTCTTCTAGAAGAAACTTGGCGGAAGTTGGGGAAGCCGACGTTGTGGCCATCTACATTCAATTTGCTTGGAGTAGATCAACATGGAATCAAACCCATCGGGACATTGATGGGCCAACAAGTTACCATCGGGACGCAACCCTTCATATTGGACTTCGTGGTAATCCCACTAAAGAAAAAAAGGGTATGATGCGATCTTAGGGAGAGGGTGGCTGGTGGCAGCCAAGGCCACCCACAATTGGAAGAAGAACACTGTCTATGGATAATGGAGGAAGTTTGTTTATCATAGACCTTGGGACGCAGTTGGTTAGTGAGGAACTGGCACCATCTTCGGAATCGAAGGGTGAAGGAGAAGGCGACCCGAGGAACGAAGGACGGGGCTGCATGGAGCCTAATGACGAAGGGATTCTCAAACTAGGAGAGTGCTCCGAGGATGAGATGGGGTCATTGAACGGACTCTTCCACTGGCAGATGGAGGATTACGAAATGTTCCAGAGCTACAGGCTCGAAGTAGAGGAACCAGAGCAAGTAACAGCAGAGGTGTACCTGTCGGAATACAAAGAATATTGGAAGGGAGACGCCTGTGTGAGTGACACCACCGCACACCAGTTCTCGAAGGAAGAACCCATCAAGTATCACGAGGTAAAATTGAAGGAGACAAACCTCGGTGACGTAGATAATCCCAAGATCATTCAAGTCGGCAACGATTGGAACCTTGTGTGGAATGCTGCAACCTTCAAAATCTTTATTCTTCTTCTTCTTATGTATAGGAAGGAGACCGTGGTCCCTGTAGAATTTATGGTTCCAGGTCTTCAGATGGCCATTGAAAATAGACTTGCCATCAACGGGTCCAAATTGAAACCCTACCACGAGAAGCGCGCAGGGGACCCAAGAGGTTGGAAGGACACTCGAGAGTCCAAAGGGGGACCCGAGAGGCACATGACCAAAGCAGGAGACTCTTGGGCGAGGCAAACCGAGAAGGATGAAGGGTGATCCTAGAGGCACGGGACCCGAGCCAAAGACGCTCTAGACAATTAGATTAGGAAATTTAAAAAAAATCGATGGCCACGGTGGAATTGGCGTGCGGTGGGACCATCGTTGAGGGGTCCTGTACGGTGGAACCACCACGGTGAGACCATCGTTGACAGAGGTCACCGACGATGGAATACCACCGTAGGTCTGAAGGAGCACGACGGCGGCGGCGGTGGTAGTTTAAAAAAAGGGTGAATGGAAAAAATACCACGAAACGGAAGGGATAAACGGTGGGATGGCACGTGAAAAGAAAAAAGCAAAAAAAAGACGATTAGATTGAAAAATCATTCGATGGAGTCTGGAGGACACTGAAAAAATTAGAGTGGAGAAGAAGGTTTTTGGCATCTTAAAATATCACAAAAATGACCTCGCCTTGTACATCGATAGGGAGCGCACGTGGGGCGTTGCCCCTCCACCCCGCGAGGGGGCGTTACCCCTCGACCTTGCTGGGGCAGCGCCCCTCGACCCCTCTGGAGCATTGCCCTCAGACCCCTAGTTTATTTTTGAGCTACAATACACTTTTGAGTTGGGCGAAGGGCATCAGAGAAGTCACGGTAAGTGTTGGGGTTGTTTCGTACTGTGAGAAAGAAGCCTGAAGCTAAGCATTGGTGGGGAAGCCATAAGCTGTAGAGGGAGACAGATTTGGAGGTTGCGAACAAATAGAGTTTGAGGGAAGGCATGACAAGAACGTGAAGTCATACGACACCAGGGAGGCATCTCCTAGCCTTTGTGCCAGAGGGTTGTGGCCACTTCCAGGCATGAATGGTCCACTTTGAGGAACTCAGAGTATGTCTCGGTCGGACGTGAGGTTGCCTTGGTGGATGCATAGAGGGCTTGGGAGGAGATGACCACCAAGTTGGAGGCACTAGTAGCGTGAGACTTAGCTTAGCATACCTAGGAGTTGGATGCTGAGAGGGCAGTGCAGGTGGCTATCGAGGACAAATTGGCTAGGGGGATAGTATCATTTGAGTAGCCGTTGGTGGAGGCTTAGACTGAAAAGCGTGTTTTGCAGACAAGTTTGGTTTAGGCACAGGAGGACTGTGATGTCAAGGGAAAAAAGAACTCCTCGCGGAAGCAATAATGGTGAAATCCGCACTTGAGCATCAAATGGTAGCAGAAAAGGATTTTCAGGCGAGGACGCAACAGGTGTATGAGTTTTGGGCTCGATTGGCATCAGCAGTTCCTGCATCTTCTTCATCGGCAATGCAACTACCTCCTTTAGGGACACCCCCTCAGCCCCTTCTTCTTAGTGATTTTCTTATTGTATACAGTGTACTTCATCCCCATTTTGTTGTGTTAGTTTTTGTCCTTGTCGTCCGGAGACGACTTTTCTTGGGGGGAGGGGATGATGTTGGTCGTAAAATGGGCTTTGTACTACTTGTTAAGCTACGTTGGTTAAGTATGTTAGTGTCGTTGAGGGTAGTTGTCCGTTGCACGATGGTTCCCCACGGGTGGTAATCGCAACTCTCGACCGTGTCTTTATATATGCTCTTGTACTTGTTGTTGGATACATGGATGCAGAGAATGATTATTGTACTAGACATTTTGGCATTAATGGAAGCATTGCTCTGAGCTCCTGGTTTCTATTCTATCCTATGGTTATTATCTGACAATTGATATGCAATATTAATAACACACCCCACGGGGTAAACAAATGGGGACAAACGCATCCATTCACAAACAACCAACAATAGTGACCGGGGACAAACACATCCATTCACAAACAACCAACAATAGTGACCGGGGACAAACACATCCAATCACAAATACAAACTTTTGATTTGATTTAGAAAACATATTCCTACTCACTATCTTTATGTGGAGGGTCTTCAATAGCCACCCCATGAAGGCATTCTTCTTCATCTACACCCAATGCCTAATTTGTATTGAACTTTCCATCAAGGAGATCCTTGGCATGTTGAGTGCAATTCATAACAATGTGTCCCTTCTTGCAATAGTAGCACAAAATTCTATTCTTGAAGAAACGATTTTCTTTTGATGTAGAAGAACTAGATTTGGAGGAATAATTAGGCCAATTTTTTTTCATACACTACGATTTCTTTTATAGCTGAATCAATTTTTTTTAGCTCCTTCGTCAATCAAAGTAGATACTATTTCATCTAAGTTAGCATCTACTTTGTTTAATATGAAGACAATGTTTCCATAACTAGGAGGCATGCTATTTAACAAAATAGTTTTTGAATCATCATCTACTTTAGCATGTATCCCAGCTAGTAGTTTCAATAGGGAACAAACTTAGTAATTTCAAGTAATCTTTGTGGATTCACACATACAATTATATATAGAAGTTTTATGGGAATATCAGTTGTCCAATTGTATAACTAACTTGTTGAATACCAAGAGTTAAATATGTAACATCAACATATGACACCTACCATTAGTTGTCCCACATTATTAAACAATAGTCACATTCTCTACATTGCTGGTATCGATATGTTTTGTGTATAACCATCACTACTAGCTTCTTACTTGTGATGGCACATATAATCACTTCTTCACTCTAGATAGTTTCTTGCAAGTGCAACCAACTCATTGATCATGCTTCAAACAAGTACTAAGTATTTTTGCGATGGTAGGTAATTTTAAATATGATTGACCTTTCGGTTTAGGTATGTCAAAGATATACTTAGGTTTAGGGCTGCTCCATGGGCAAACCGATGACAATTCAACTTAACTAATCATAAAATTGCATTTCTTGAAGAATCTAGAGCTTGGTTAAAAGTATTAAAATTGTGAAAAATGACATGCATGAGGCATGGTTCAAGTGGCCTCAAAGATCTTAACTTGCACATCATCTCTCAACGCTATTGAAGATTGCTGCCACACATCCTTTAGTTCGGCTTTAAAAAGTTTATGTTTTCGACTCTATTGAATTAAAAAGTGACGTGTTTCCTTGTGTTTTTTAAAATAAATCTTGATTGTTTAAATTTCATTCATGCTTTTATTAATTGAATCCCCCTTCGAAAAATGGCATTGTGTCATTACTAGTGTTCCTAAATATTGGACCAAATGAACAACATATGGTTAGCTCCAAAATAGCATGATGCTTCATTGTGGAGTGTGGCCTATTATATTAGGGCAAACCATTTTCTTCCTATGTGCAATTGCAAGAAATTGAACCCATTGTTAGTGGAAGAATCACGAGGGAAATTTTTTTGACAAGATTGGGGATTGTTTCATTAAAAAGGGAACTCACAGAGGGTGAACTCACAAAGATGGTTCCCACTTTTTGGTACGTCCTGATTTTTGTTGAAATCATACATTTTTTAAAAAATATAATGAGTTAAGATTTAAGAGGATCCATTTGAAGTAATTAATTGAAGAGAGTTAAATCAAAGGCTCTTAGATCAAAATTTCTTGGATAGAACCTCTCTACTTCTAAATCATACTTGCAATGGAGTCTCCTTTGTATCTATCAAATTATGATAAAAAACCAATTTTACATTAGCTTTTGGGGGGTCAAATTAATTCATTAAATTTTTTTTTTTTAAAGTATTTAGTCCTTATTATAAGCTTTCCAAATAGTATAACTTTTAATATATTTAATTTCATTAATATATTTTTATTTTATTTATTATGAATGTAGGTTTTTCACCGAACACGAACTTCTTTGTTCAATGCATTGGGAAAAATAGTAAACTAATTCAAAAAAACTCTGAAAAATATCTATGCACTAGGTATTGGTGTTTTCTTTCTAACAAAAAAAAGAAAATTGAATTTTGATATATATAGAACAAGTTATGTGTTCAAACGTACACCTATATCCAAATTATAATTAGTCGAACTTCAAAACTTAATAAAATAAAAAATATTCAACATATCACTATCAAAGCAAGTGCATGCCCTGGGTATTGATGTTACAAACCAAAATTCAAAATAATTAAGATTTAATCATTTATAGAAAAAAAATTATACGTTTCGGGATACACACCACTTTTAAAAAATGTTGTTTGCTATAAACAAATACTTTTCGAGGGAGATGGAAAAATCAATAAAATTTTATTCAAACACATTTGCAAAAAATATATTTAGAATCTACAAACAAGATGTTAAAAATCACTAGTTTATATCATCTTCAAATTCTTGACGGTTTAAAAGTTATAGGTGTCAAAAAGTGAAGTTTTTTTTCAAAATATTCATCCAAGTGTCAAAGTTGGTCAAAAAGTGGGAACCAGTATTGTGAGTTCATCTCGGATATAAGCTTGAACCTAAACACCTATTTGTAAAGAATAGGTACTAGTTAGTAAAGCATGCTTGTTTAGGAATGAGTACTCAACAAGTGTTTTTTTCCCCCTAGTAGCCTCATTTGATTTCGTTTTAAAATTTGACTTGGGAAAGTAACTTAGAATAGGTATCGATGTCAAACATCCTCAATTATTTCTCAAATAGCCCCCTCCACGAGAATTGATTGCCAAGACTTTGAGGTAGGCAACTCTCTAACATGTGTATTTAATTTTGTGTTCTCTTTCTTATTTTTAATGTAAATGACATTTATAAACCTAAAACCCTAGATTGATTTTTGAACCTTAAAATACATACCCTAGGCCTAAGTCTAAACCCCGTGCCTTATATTGTAGTCGTAAACCTAAAACCCTAAATTTAAAAAGGGTTTTAAATAGTTGAGGTTAAAAATTACTACATAAAAATTAAAATGATACAATTGGAAGTCATAAATTTAATACGATAGAATCAATACATATAAAATTTAATATGATATAATAGAAGCTTAGACATAACTATTGAAACCTTAGACTCATACTACAGAAATATTAGTTAATATATCGATTGATATTAATTGATATATGTCACCCAATATATTAATACAATGGAAACCATATATATATATATATATATATATATATATATATATATACACACACACACACACATTAACAATGATATATAAAAACAATCAATATATATAACTTAATATGAAACAATAGAAATCTTATATTTATGTCAATTGGTATAGATTAGGATGATCTCACAATACTATGTCTTGCTTCTAGGGCATCTTGATTTTTGTTCGAAATCACATATTTTAGAGAATATAATGATTTAAGTCTTGAGAAGTTCCATTTAAAGTATTTTAATTAAAGAGGTTTAAATCAAACCCCTTTGGGTAGAATCTGTCTAGCCTTAAATTGTACTTACAATGGAGTCTCTTTTACACCTATCAAAATGCTGACAAAAAACCACTGTTGCTATACCTTTTGGAAGATTAAATGAACTCATTTAGAGTTTATCTTTTTTAATTATGTAGCTCTTACTATAAGCTTTCTAAAAAGTATAATTTTGAATATATTTAATTTGATTATTATATTTATTTTTAATTTCTTGTGAATGTAGGTTTTTCACCAAACATTAAGGTCTTTGTTTTGCACATGTGGAAAAATAGAAAAATATGAGAATTTTTTTCTAAAAAGTATATTTTCCCTAGGGTGTGTTGTTCTCATTTCAACAAAAGAGTAAAATAATAATAATTCAAATGCATACAAAAAAAAGTAATGCATGATGGCATATACCTCTATCCAAATTATAATTACTCAAAAGTTTATACTTTCTATAAAAACATTTATGCATGACGACATAAATGTCACTTTTAAAAAATGGTTTACTATAAAAACAGGTTATTAAAAGTTACGTAAGAATATTTAGAATTGATTTCTATTTTTTTAATATATATATATATATAGTTAATTAGTCAGTTAGCTAGTTAGTTAGTTAGTTCGTTAGATAGATAGAATCTACTCACAAAATCTCACAAATCGCTAGCTTGCATCATCTTTGAGTATATATATATATATATATATATATAGTTAATTAGTCAGTTAGCTAGTTAGCTAGTTAGTTCGTTAGATAGATAGAATCTACTCACAAAATCTCACAATTCGCTAGCTTGCATCATCTTTGAGTTCTTAATGGTTTAGTTTCAATAGGTGTTCAAAAGTGGAGATTTGATGGAAAATGCTGATTTTGCTAGCCTAATTTTGCCAAAAAGTGGGATTCATTATTGTGGGTTGACCGATCAATATTAATTGATATACACCAACAACCAATAAATAGAAAATATAATATGATACAATGTAAAATTTAGAAATATCAATTGATATCCATCTATATTACAATTGATATACACCAACAATATGTATGTATGCATGTGTACACACACACACACACACACACACACACACACACACACACACACACACACGATACAATAGAAAACCTATAAATATTAATTTCAATTTTGATTGATAAATTGAATAATAGCAATTGATATGTACAACAATCAATACATATTAAATTTTATACATATATTAATAGATGGGTGTATATCAGTTGATATATGTGTTGGTGGTTAGTTTATATCAATATATCCATCTTGATGTTATTAGGAATATGATAAGGGATAGTAAACCTGATATTTTTCTTATTCAAGAAACTAAGATGAGTAGAGAAAAGGTTGAATCTTTGAAGTTCTTTAAATCTAGGAGCATCAATGGTGGTAGCTTGGAAGGTGCCTCTAGAGGCATTGCAACTATTTGGAATCTCAATAGTGTTAAAGGTCAAGTTCTTATTCAAGAAAACAATCTCTCTTGCATAAAATTTGAGCATTTAAAAGATGGAACATCATGGGTCCTCACTAACATTTATGCTCCTAATACCTTGAAAGCCAGAAGCAATTTTTGGAAAAAACTAATGGAAATAAGGGACAACTTCAAGAATCTTAGCTGGCTGGTCATGGGAGACTTCAACACTCTTTTGAGAGAGGAGGAAAATTTTGGTGGAAGCCCCTCTCAGCTGGAAAGTAGACTGGCCCTCATGGATTTTATAAACACTCAGGCTCTCAATGATGTGGAGATACAGGGATGCAATTACACTTGGACTAACAGGAGGATTGGAAAGGACCTTATTCAAGTTCACCTTGATAGGGCTCTTATTTCTGATGACTGGTACAAACATTATTAATGTTCCCTGTCTGCCCACATCTGGGTTGGGTATGACCATTATCCCATAACTTTTTATGCTGACCCAATAAATAGAAGAAGGCACTTTCCTTCTAGATTTGAAAAAATGTGAATTCTTCATCCAGATCTCACCCTTAAAATTCAGGAATGGTGGAACATTAAAGTTGAGGGCACTGTTATGTATAGAGTTGTGAAGAAACTCAAAAGTATCAAAGACAATATAAGGTTATGGAACAAATCCAGCTTTGGGAATATTTTTGAGGCCAAAGGAAAAATTCAGGAAGACCTCAATAAAATACAAGTCCAAATTCAGAAGGATGGATTCTCTGCTGTGTCAATTGCTGAAGAAAATGAGATCCTCAAAAAATACCATGAAATCATTGCTAAAGAAGAAATTTTTTGGAAGTAGAGATCAAGATGTATTTGGCTGAAGGAAGGAGATAAAAACATGAGATTCTTTCATATGTCGACTATCAAACATAAAGCGACAAACAGGATCACAAAACTGGTTGTGGACAATGGGGGGCTGGTTAAGGAGGATGAGATAAGAAATGAGGCCAAAAGATTCTTTTCAGATCTTCTTTGTAGAGATCATAGACTGGATGTTGATGCTCAAAGTTCTTTCCTTCAGAATATTCCTTGCCTTATTGATGAGAAGATGAATGCCTCCCTTTCTTCTATACATTCGAACTTGGAGATCAGAAATGTTGTCTTTTCTTTTGATGGTAACAAAACTCCCAGACCTGATGGCTTCCCCATGTTCTTTTTCCAAGAATTCTGGGATATTGTTGGGAAAGATGTTTCCAATGGGGTCAAAGAATTTTTCGAGGCTAGAAGACTTTTGAAAGAGATCAATGGTACCTTCATTGCATTAATCCCCAAAATTCAAGGTGCTGACTCCATGGATAAGTTCAGGCCAATCAGCTTATGTAATTCTTTTTATAAGATTATTTCTAAGGTCCTTACTTCCAAACTCCTAACTAGCCTTCCTTCTCTGATTAATCATTAGCAAAATGGTTTTGTGCCAGGAAGACAAATCCTTGATTCCACCATAACTGTTAATGAGAATATTCATTCTCTTGTTATGGCTAAGAAACAGGGTTTCATCCTCAAGCTTGATCTCTCTAAGGCCTATGATTGGGTTGATTGGTCTTTTCTCGTGAAGGTTCTTTTGGCTTATGGCTTCTCTACCAAATGTGTGGACCTCTTCAAACAACTTATTACCTCTGCCTCCTTTGTTGTTCTTGTCAATGGATCTCCCTCCACCTTCTTTCAAGCATCTAGAGGACTGAGGCAAGGGGATCCCATTTCTCCTATCCTCTTCATAATTATGGCTGAATGTATTGGTAGATCTATGGAAAGTATGGTGATGAGAGGAATTTTCGAGGGACTCCAACCTTCTTCAGTTGATCATACTTGTTCCCACCAACAGTTTATGGACGACACTATTGTCATGGGGGACTTAAGCATCTCAGAAGCTAGAACTCTTAAGGACACCCTATGTAAGTTTGCTTCTGCTTCTGGCCAACTTATCAATTGGGTTAAAAGTGAAGTGTTTTTCGTCAACACTCCTGAGAGAAGACATCATAGAATCAACAGAATTTTGGAATGTCGGATTGTTGATCTTCCTGCCACTTATCTTGGCCTCCCTTTGGGCATTGCACAACCTGATTCCTTTTGGAGTTCTTTGGTGGACAAATTTCAAAAAAAGCTTGATGGGTGGAAAGGTGCCCTCTTAAGTCAGGCTGAAAAGCTCCAACTTCTAAAAGCTTCTCTTCAAAGCATACCTATTTATGCCCTTAGCCTCTTTAGAATTCTAGTTAAGTATGTTGATGCAATTGAGAAAATTCGAAAAAAAATTCCTTGGTCAGGGGTTGAGGAAAAGAAAAGAATGTCTCTTGTGGCTTGGGATAAGGTGTGCAGACCGAAATGTAAAGGAGACCTGGGCCTGAGAAGAATCTGGACCCTCAATGAAACTCTCTTGTCTAAACAAGCTTGGAGACTGTTCCACTCTGACAGTGAATGGTGTAAAATCTGGAGAAGTAAGTACTCTCTTTTGTTTTCTTCTCTTCCCTCTTTTATTACTTCTGATTTCAGTATGAATGGGTCCCATATCTGGAATCATGCCTCTAAGTGTAAAGACAACATTGCTAAAGGGGTTAAATGGAAAGTTGGCAATGGTAGGAAAGTTAGATTCTGGGAAGATCCCTGACTTTTCGATAAATCTCTGGTTGATATCCCTGAATGGGCTCCTTCTGCTCCCCCCTGTATTAGAATCTTTGGCCCATTGGTTGAGGGGTATTGGATAGGTGATAAATAGAAGAACATTGAAAGTATTCACCCGGACCTTATCAATCTTAAGAACCATCTTTCTTCTGCTTGGCTGAACAAAGAGGAAGACTCCCTTAGTTGGAAATATGAACCTAAAGACAACATCATTGTCTCTTCAATGTATGGTGTTCTTTCCCCTGCCCCCTCAGAGAATCATTTTTTGTCTAAAGCTTGGATAAAGGGTCATATCCCTAAAATCAACTTTTTTTATTGGACTATCCTTCAAAATAAAATCTTGACCTTAGATAATCTTAAGGGTAGAGGCTTCTCTTTCCCTAATAAATGTGCTCTATGTCTTGAGGAGGAAGAGCCTGTGGACCATTTGGCTATCCATTGTTCCTTTACTGCTTCAATTTGGGAAAGATTTCTTAAGAATTTTTGCGTTGATTGGGTGTTTCCTAACACTATCAGTGAATTGTTCCATTCTTGGAATTATCATTGGGCTAACCCCTTTTTGAGATCTTTGTGGCATCTATCTCTCCCTCACATTCTGTGGGGGATATGGAAAGAAAGGAACAATCATATTTTCAAGGACACTTCTCTCACCCGGGATGTTGTTTTCCAGAAAATTCAATGGGCTATTGTGAAGAACATTGGAATCATTGGGGATCCTTGCATTTTTGCCAACCCCATGGAAACTCACATATTAAGTTCCTGGAATCTGAAGAGTGCTAGTAGTTCTGATCCCAAATTAAACAAAAGACTAGAAGCTAGATGGCATACTCCCCCACATGGTTGGCTCAAAGTCACCTTCGAGGGTGCTGCAAAAGGCAATCCTGGCCCTACGGGATGTTGTGCAATCCTTAGAGATGAAAACGGTAACTGTAAGGAAATGATTGTTGTTCCTATAGGGAGCCAAACTAACCACAAGGCAGAAGCAATGGCTACACTCCAAGGTATTCTCTGGCCAAAAGATGGAACTATCCCTATCTATGGATTGAAGGGGATTCTATTAACATCATCAAATGCCTAAAGGTAACCTCTAAACCTTCATGGACTATCAATAACATAATAAAGGCAGCTAGAGATCTCATCAATACTTTTGAGAAATGCTTCATATCTCATATCTATCGTGAAGCTAATGGTTCAGCTGACTAGGCAGCCAACGTCGCGGTCAATCAAGATAAAATGATTACATGGAAGGGATAAGAGTGCCTCCTCGATGACGTCAGATCAATCATTTTTAAGGATCGATACAATAGTACCCCAAAGATCATAAATGGACAAAGTAATAATGAATTGGATTAATAGGAGTGCTATGAGTAATTATAATAATGTTAGTACCATTTATTACAAGACACATGCTATCTTTTTCCATGCTTTTTGGGTATATTTGGTAGTTCCGAGAAATTTCTGCGTAAATCTCTCTTCAGCTCTCGACCTTCTGCTCTTAAAAGTGAAAAAATGGGAGGAAATAGACGCCGCTATGAACCCAACAACTGCAAGGAGTGGAAGCAAAAGGAGGTTGTCTGGAACATATTGCAGAAGGGCGGGTTTTCAAAGTTTATGGAGAGGCTCCATGGGCGGGACGCCACAGTTACTAATTTCTTCTGTAAAAACTGGAGAAAGGGCACTCTGAAGATGGAAGATCAATAAATCTCCATAGATGAAGACCTCATTGCTCAGGTCACGGGTCTCCGCAGGGAAGGAAGCAATTACTACAGAGACATAAAATTGAGCAAGGAGGCCATCGAAAGATATCCTGAAACGACAAAGGAGAAAAAGCGCCTGGTTAAGCTAAGTAAAACTTACTATCCGCCTAGGGCATTTGTTAAGCCATGGAGGGAGGTCTTATTTGCTATAATGCGCCATGTAACTTTGGATGGTAGATTCACAAAAAGTGTATGGCTACCATTTTGTTTTGCTAAACCATTTTAGGTATGATGAAAAAGTTAATATTCCATATTTTCTATTGTGCTCTATGAATGCTACCATTAAGGCCCATAAAGAGAACCCTAAGGGTGATACAATCATGCATCAAGGTCTTATGGTATTAATTTATGACCACCTAAAAGCCAACCAAATTGCCTGCCCTCAGCCTTCTATCTCTAAGTCTGAGGAGGAAGGGTCGGATTCTGTTTTTTCTATGGGTGAGGAGTCAGATAGTGATTCGATGAGTGAGTCCGAGGAGAGTCTGAATGACCTTGAAGCTGAAACTGGTAAGAAAAGAAAACATGTGAGGAGCAGGCCTTCCTCCTCGAAGGGTAAGAAAAAATCTAAAGATAAAGTTCTCCAAATTAGCTCCTCCTCGGAGGAAGAGGTCTCTGAGGATTCTGAGAAGGAAGAACCCCAATCTCCTGAGAATAAGAAAACCAAACTTCAGACAAGGAACAAACAGAAGAAACAAGAAGTCAATGTTATGGAGCTGGAGGAACAAGTGCAGAGAAAGAATTCGGAAGTCAACTAGAATTTGGAGGAGGAGACCACTGGGGAAGGTTTTGAATAGAGGATCGATGGAAAAGTTGATAAAATCATTGTTGGCAACATATCCAATAAGGAACAGGACAATTCTGGTGAGAAATCACCCTCCTTAAACCCTCCTCTTGAGGGTTTGAAAGGTTTTGTGGACACCATTGATTGGCTAATTACCAGTTACAAGAAAGTTGTGGAGGATAATAAGAAGCTTAACCACAGAGTCCAAATCCTAAAAACTATCAGTATTGGCAAAGGCAAATCTATGGCAGAATATGTTGAGGATTTGACTAAAACTGTTGCCAGAGTCGAAAATATCAGAGATTCCTTCAACCCCAGGTTCGAGCAAATCGAGAAAGACCTGACTGAGAGAAAAACTAATGATAATGGTATGGATCAAAGAATGGCGGAAACTGATAAAAAAGTCAACAAAATTGAAAAATGCCTTAAAAGCATTGCAGAACAAAGCTTAAACATACTGAAGGCCTCAGCTGGCAATACAAAAATCCTCATCAGCAAACTGGAGGAGGAGAAGGACTCCCTGGAGATTGAACCTGACATTGAAGGCACAGAAGAAGTGCAAGGACCTAGAACAAGGACCAAAGGTAAAAAGAAGGAGAAGAAGCCAAACAAGGACATGGAAGAACTCAAAGCTGCTGCTGCAAACTATGACCAGTTGGTGAATAAGGCGGCGGATATCCTTATGTCTTTTTAGTTGTTTTGTGCTTTCTCTGGTTTTTCTACTTTGTTGTTCCTTTCTTTTGTTGTCCTTTCGGTTGGCTGGCCTTTTTGCCTGTCGTTTTGTAAGTTGTTCCTAGTAGGACTGGATGCTTTTTGATGAACTTTTTTATGCTCCTTTGTTAAAGGTTTCGGGTCCTTAAAACCTGTTTTTCTTATTTATCAGAACAATTAATATAGAGTGATATATTGATATATTAATCTATATTAATGGATATATTCATATAAATAAATATGATACAATGGAAACCCTAGAAAATCAATTCATATATAAACCAACAATCAATATATATAAATTTAATATGATATAATTAAAACCCTAGAAATATTTATTGATATCGATTAATATATCCATTAATATCAATCGATATGTACATAAATCAATATATATGTATATAATGTAATAGAAATCTTAGAAATATTAATTGATATTGATCAGCATGTTCAAATATCATTGTTGGTGTATGTCAATTGATATCTATTGATATATCAATCAAAATTGATACTTCTATACTTTTTATTATATTATATTAAATTTTACATGTATTAATTGTTGATGTGTCAATTGATACATCGATTGTACCAATTGATATATAAAATTTTAATATGTATTATTGTTGGTGTGCATATCAATTGGTATTGATTGTGTAATGTCCCTATTTCATGTGATATTGTTTCATGAGCTTTTGATCAATTTCCATGTTTTTTTCATAAGCTTTTAGGTGTGCTTGGGAAAGCTCCAAACTTCTTGGAGGATACAAGTTTACTCTTTCAAGGATTATATTTGTGGCATTGAGCTTAGTTGGTGTTTTGGATTGTGGTGATGTTTTCAAAAGCATTTTTTGCCTCTTGGGGTGTTCTCCAAAGTTCTTGGAGAGCATGCCTATTTTTAGCAAGTCTCTAGGTTGGCATATATCATCATTGTCTTAGTCACTTCATGGCATGATCAAATTTAGTTTTTGATGCCTCGACTTTTTCTCAACTTTGTTCAAGTATTTTAAATATAAATTTTAGTTTACAATGTTTAATGTTAAATTATTTACTTAAGTGATATTTAATTAAAGTTGCTTTATGTCCCTTCAAATTAGATGCCTAGGGAAAAGTGAAGGGAGACTTGCAGTGGAAAATCATTTTATTTTTTCAAAAAGGACATTTGAGGGAAAAATGAATTATTTTATAATTTCAAATTACCCTTTTATCTCCAAAGCTATAAAAGGTGGTTTGGGATCTCATGTGTTGATATATTGAAGACTTCTTATACCATTATGCTACTAGATTGAATCTACGTGTTCTTCCTAAAATATTGAGGACAAAAACCTCATTTGATTTCTACTTTTGGATTTAGAAGATGATCTCTTGTTGGAGTTGGTGTAATCTCATTTAGGAACCCCCATTGTGTTTCACAAAGTTTGTGAATTAGGGTTTCATATCTAAGATTTTTTAAGTGTTTTAATGTTGCAGATTTTGGCATGAGATTTCTAATTTTCCTTGTGGAGATTGTTTGATGCTTTGTTGGGCAACTGAAAAAACTATCCTTGTCGGTTGTACTATTTTATTACTAGGATTGATTGTACTATTTTGGAAGCTATAAAGGTTTAGGATAGTCTTCTTTTTCTAGCATTGACCTTGTCCTTATTTTTGGTTGTTGTATAGGCGATTTCAAGTAGTTTGATCAGTATGGGAAGTTGCACTATTATTAAGTTGGTTTACAAGTTTTTAGGTGTTTAGGGCATTAGGGTTTTAGGTTGGAACACTTATTTTAATGGACTTGTTTCATCATCCTAGGTAGCACCTTGTCTCTAGTGATCATTTCTAGGTGTTTGATTGCATTTAATAGTGTTGAGTGTGAATGAGGAAGATAGATAACTTGGGGAGGTATTTTATGTTGGTTTGACAAGGTTTTTGAAGGGTTTTTTATGTTGTTACAATGTACAATCACATTACAATAAAATTTCAATAACATTTCCTACCATATCAGACATGGAAGTCGATATATTCCTACCTTTCGTAGACTTTCTATGTGGTGGGTGTGGGTGTGGGAGTTGTTAGGAGTTATTGGAAAACATTTTATGCAAGATTGGTGAGTAATTAATATTGCAGATTTGGACCTACAATTGTTGGTAGCAGTCATGTATCTATTCATGCACCTCATATCATACCTACAATAACTTCAAATAATGTATATTCCTTCATACCCTGTCTAGATGTGTTTTCTTCAAAGAAATCTCTATTTATTTTTTTAGGGGTATATTCAAATCTACCTTCTTAACATCATGATTGAAGATTTACAAATTGCTTGAATTCTCAAGAATATTTCATTATATCTATCATGACTTCAAATAATAAAATCACTCTTTTTAACAATAATAAAAACTTTATAATTCTTCATTCTTCGAACCATAGTACACTCTTCTTTCCAGAGATACTATTGTTGTCCTTATAGATTCTTCTAAACAAATAATTTAGATTATAAAATGTATTTCTTCTAAAGAGCAGAAATTACATTTTGATCTCTTACATTCTTACCCAGATGTTTTTGTCAATCATATGAGGATATGCCTAGTATTGACCCATCCATGGTGGTCCATAACATTGTGTTATATCTCAATGCTAAGCTAGCTAAAAATAAAATTTGAAGATGTATCCTAAGGTTGCTTTAATGGTCGAGATTGAGATAGAAAAGCTTTTAAGTGTATTTATTCATCCCATTGATTATTCACCTTGGATATCAAATATTGTTGTTGTCGCAAAACTTGATGGTTGTATTCACATGTGCATTTATTTTAGTGATTTAAATAAAACTTCTCTTGAAGATGATTTTATGCTTCCTAATATCGATATGATGATAAGAAAGAGCAATTTATTATGTTAGTTGTATCTTGATTGTGAAAGTAGGTACTCTATATTGGAGAAACAATGTCTTGCTCTTGTTTTTGCAACATAGAATTTCAAGTATTTTCTTCATGCAAATACCCATGCCATTGTCAAGTTTGAGCCTCTTAAACAATTATTTTCTAAGATTGATGTTTCAGGAAGATTAGCTAAATGGGTGATGTTATTATTTGAGCTCGACCTTAAATTTTTTTTTCAAAAAGCAATAAAAGGATATCTTTTGGCTTAACCAGTTAGCTAACGCACCTTCACCATATTCCCTTCCTAATTTAGATTTTTCTTATGAAAACTTTCTTTCTATACAAGATGATTCCACATGGAAAATGCATTTCAATGAATCAATGTGTCAAATTGGTTGTGAAGTAGGCACAATTATACTCTCTCACCCTTTGTTTAACCAATCCCCTTATCCTTTCACTTCCAATTTTAATGCACAAATAACATCACTAAGTAAAAAGCCCTTATTGTTGACCTACTTGCCAGATTATCGTTAAGCATAACACATTCAAACCTATGGTGATTTTCAATTAATAATAATCAAATTATAGGAACTTACCATGCTAAATAAGATAATTTATCTAAATATCATGATTTAGTCTTATCTTTAATGAATACTTTCTCATCATTCACTATCAACACTATCTTGCATTAAGATAATTGCCATGCAAATGCAATGTCAAGTGTTGCTTCCCTTGTACCATTTAACAATGCATCAAATGAATATCACTTTATTATTCACTTATTTTTTTTGCTTGCTATTGTTAATGGCTTAGCCCCTAGTAGTCTACTTTGTGCTAATGTAGACTCTTAAGAATAGTACTCACATTTACAATTATTTAAAAGATGAAACTTTTCCTAGCAACACTTCTAAAAATGCTTGCATTTGTATTTTAAAGCTTGCAGTGCATTATATTATACTTCCTAATATTTGGTATTACATATCTTATATTGTTCTTTTACTTTGTTGTTTAATTAAGTTAGAAATACCCTTAGCCTTCCAAGAAGCTCATTTATGCTCTAGAGGTGGGCATTTTAGTGGCAGATACTTCGTTCGGAAACTATTGCATACAAGATATTATTGGCAAACAATGGAAGATGATTCCTTTGCTTTCATCAAGAAATGTCCTTAATATCAATGACATAGAAATCTAACTTGAGCTCACACATAGGAACTTTGCACTCAAGCATCTTCTTGGCTATTTTTCATATGAGGTTTAGATATTATTGGCAATAATTTTCCACTTTCATCTAAAGGGCATACATTTATCATCACAATTACATATTACTTATTGGGTAGAAGTCATTTCACTTTGATAAAATAACATTGAGGATATTATAAATTTAATCTAGAGAATGATGTTTCTTGTTTTGGATTACCTTTCACTTTTGTTTTGGATAATGGTATATCATTCAAAGAGGTGAAACGATTCTTAAAGAAATTTCATATTCAACATCATTTTTTTACACCTTATTATCCTTACTCTAATGATTAGGCTAAGACTTCTAATAAAAACATAGAATATATTCTTTGCAAAACTATCAATAAACATGGTAAAGATTGACACACTCAATGAACATTTGTAGTGTGGGCCTATTGCACGAGTGTTTGTATGGCTATAAGTACTACTCCATACAATCTTGTCTATGGTGGTGATGCCATTATGGCTTTAGTGTTGAGAATTATCTCTCTGAGATCTTCCCTTAAAGGACTTATTGACGATGATACTTCTAATATGTTGTCATGTTTTTCCTTTTTTTTTAAAATGTGTTTATGATTAATTTATAGAATAGTGTAAAGTGTGGGTAATATAAATGCTTGTAGCAACTAAACAAACCAACAAATTGACAATATACAAAAACCCACGAGGATGGAATATTTCGGAGTTAATTTTTTATTTGATAATACAATATTCCTCAAAATTTTAAACAAGTACACAACTCTCTATGCTCATAAAACTAGAATAATAATATCACTATTGTGTAGTATGTTGAACATGCTCTCTAATGCCTATTTGAAATTTAAAAAATGATTCTATATGCAAAAATTATGCTCTAAACTATGAAAAATAAGAATATCTAGATCCAAAAACCCGTCAAAACAGCAAAATAGGGAACCAAATCTATACCACTGTGTGTACTTGGAACTAGCTTTGCAATGAGTATAAGAAGTTGAAAAACTGACAATTAGGTGAAAGTTATGCCCATTTGGAAAAAAAGTCTAATTTTTTTATATGGGCAACAAATTGGTTGCCCCAGAGCGGCCCCCATAAGCAATGATGGTGTGTTGGTAGTGCCTGGGCACCACTGTGGTGGCTGGAAGCGTTGGCGAAATTCGAGTTCGAATTTTTTATTTTTTATTTCATTTTATTTGTTTAAACTTTGGCAAAATTTATTAAATATTATTTATTTTAATATTAAATGGAAAATATAATAAATAAATTTTATTTCAAATTGTTTTTAAAATGGTGGTGCTAACCATTGGGTGGGGCCAATAGTACTAGGTTGGTAGCGGTATCATTGGGGATCTCATTGTCAGTGGTATCATAGGTATGCATTGATAACGGTACCATTGTGGTATCTGTTGTTAGTGATATCGTAGGTATGTGCTAATAGCAATACCTGCTAGTACCATAAGATGTGGCGAGGTCTACTAAACCCCACCCACCCCCCCCCCCCCCCCCCCCCCCAACCCAGAATTTATATATATATTTTAAAAAAATTACAATAACAGTTCCCCACATTAATTTATTATTAATTTTTATGGAAAATATAAAATCCAATGGATGACTTTTTTTATTTTTACATACACTTCGAGTTCGGTCGTACAAAGAGGGTTGGGGGCAATTTTTTTATTTTATTTTTTCACTTTTTAGAAATGTCATTGTTCATGTCTCATGCCTTCTAGGTCCAATGGCAAAGTCCATTTCATCCCTAGGGATCCTCATTTGCATGCACATCCAAGAAACCCTTTTAACCCAACATTTCACAAACTCCACATCTGCGACCAACCCATTATAAGAGCAAAACCCTCAAATTTATAAAACAACCTGCAACAAACCCTCATATCTTGTCATGTCTTAATTCTTTCATGCAAGTCATAGATTCAAATGTAACCAAGATTAATTCTATCAAGGGCTATATAGCCACAACCATGGCTTTAATACCAATTGGAAGGAAACTTACAACCACATAATGACAATTTCCATGTAACTCAAAAGAGAAATACATGTAAAAAGTATTCAAAATCCACAAGCAAAAGAATAGACACCATACCATCAAAAGATGACACCAGATATACCCTGGGAAAACCCAACCTCCAAAAGCATCCATACGCTATGTATTATTCATCAATAAACATTAAAATACATATTCAAAGCCTCCATGAACACCTCTAAAACATCAAGCCTCTCCAATGCATCCTGCATGTGTCCAAGCATGTAACAACACATCCCATGCCATGCTTCACATATGCACTCTTCAAAAGAAGACAAAAACCCCAACTAGCCAATCTTAGACAACTACCCTTGTGTTTTATTTTATATAAACAAGCTCACACAAAACCACCAAGTTGTATTACATAAAACCATCTAACTAAAACCATGAGATAACAAAACCATTGACCCCACATTTAATATTGGGTACTAAATTTTTACTTTATTAATATTTTCTCAATATTAAATTAAATACATTTTTCGAATATGAGACCCCAGATTAAATATATTTTCCAATGTTACATACAACACATAAAATTAGCCCCAAGAATTTTTTTTTATTAAAATAAGTAGCAAAACAAGGGTGTTGGCCCTGTATACAACAACCCTTGGGTGACATAAAACAAAGGTCGCAAAACTAGGGTGTTGGCCCTATACAAGCTCAGGTTAGACAAGCCATTAACAACAAGTCAAAAGACCACTATTAAAGGTATTCCAAACCAACAACGATACAATAGCAAAAAGCTATAAATCTAACTCAGGAGTGGTGAGAATTACCTATAACACGACTCAAAAGAGTTTGGGAGGGGGGGCAGAAGACTTACCTTTTTGTTTGTGACAAACAATAGTCCAGGCAATACTATTAGGGATATCATTGCAAGTAGGATCAAACGGGGAAATCCCCTCAAAGTTTGTGTCCACACCTGGAGCAGATTGTTGTTGTAGAACAGCTCCTAGAGTAGACTATTGTTGTAGAATAGCACCATCATTAGGAGCAAACGGTTGTTGCAGAACAGGAGTAACAAAAGCAAAAGCCTCAAGGCTAGAGGAGGCCATAGCAGTAGTATTCAGGGGGCTAGTAGAGGCCTCAACAATAGTAAGAGGCACCTCTTTTATATAAACAAGCTCACACAAAACCACCAAGTGGTATTACATAAAACCATATAACTAAAACCATGAGATTACAAAACCATTGACCCCACATTTAATATTGGGTACTAAATTTTCACTTTATTAATATTTTCTCAATACTAAAGTAAATACATTTTTCCAATATGAGACCCCACATTAAATATATTTCCCAATGTTACATACAACACATCAAATAGCCCCAAGAATGTTTTTGATTAAAATAAGTAGTGAAACAAGGGTGTTGGCCCTATATACAACCCTTGGGTGACATAAAAGAAAGGCCACAAAACTAGGGTGTTGGCCCTATACAAGCTCAGGTTAGACAAGCCATTAACAACAAGTTAGAAGACCATTGTTAAAGGTCTGCCAAACCAACAACAATACAATAGTAGAAAGCTATAAACCCGACTCAAGAGTGGGGAGAATCACCCATAACTCGACTTGGAAGAATTTTTTTTCTTTTTTCTTTTCGTGGGGGAGACTTACCTTTTCACCTATGACAAACAATAGTCCAGGCAATACTATTATGGACATCATTGCAAGTATTATCAAGCATAGAAATCCCCTCAAATTTTCTATCCGCACTTGGAGAAGATTGTTGATGTTGAATACCACCTGAAGCAAACTATTGTTGTAGAACAACACCATCACCAAGAGTAGACAATTGCTAGAGAATAGGAGCAACAAGAGTAAAAGCCTCAATGCTAGAGGAGGCCAAACCAGTAGTATCCAAGGGGCTAGCAAAGGCCTCAACAGCAGTAAGAGGCACAACCTCATCTTGAGAGGGGTCATCATCAACATGAGAAGAGTCATCAGAGTTAGAAGGATCGATAGGCAAGTGATCAACAATCACATCCTTACACCAAGTCAAAGAACCTTTACGACACGAGAGGGAGCAATTAGAATCTAAGTGACCAATTGAGAAGCATCTACGACAATGGAAGGGGAAGCCCTCATAATCCAACGATTGAGTCCATGGCCTATCCCCAACCATAAGAACCGCATCCCTAGGGAGAGGCATAGAGATGTCAATGTTGATTAGAATGATAGAAAAGGTAGAATGATCCATGAAGGATGTGGTATCATCAACCTTTAAGAAGTGTTTGATAGAGTTGCCAATGGCCTCATAGCAAGAATGCTCCCAAAAATGGAGAGGAAGATTGGGAAGACGAACCCACACTACCACACATTGAGTGGTTCAGTAAGAGGGTTGAGAGAAGTTGTCCAGGATTTGACCAAGAGAGAGTAAACTCCCCAAGCCCACAGTTTTCCCAGCACCAAGTCATGATCCATAGAGGAAGAAAGGAAGTAATAAGTAACCTTATAGCACAAGGGTAAAGCTCAATGATGCCAACAACTAAAGGCTTCCAAGAATCACTCACCCAATGATGTAGATCTAGAAGGGAAGGTTGGAACCCAGCAAATCTACACACCAACCCACAACATTCATAGAAGCCAACATTTTCTACCACATCTTGGCCACAAACCATAATGAGGGAGGTCTTGGCACAAGGGAGAGGATGAGATTTTCCTTTGGGAGGAAAAGTAGCAACAGATTTGGCAACACAAGCAAAACTCTGCCCACCAGTAGAAGAGAAAGCTCCTTGAGGAGGGGCTCCACAAGCCCTGACGGGACCACCAATAGCATCATCAAACCCACCACAACCAATGGGGCAAGAGGGGGCACACTAGAACGAGAGGCGGGAGAACCCACAAGCACAGGGCCACACACACCACCAACCATGAAAGGGGACTGAGCAGAAACTCCCACAAAGGAAGTAGGGGTGGCAAGAGCAACTGGGGTTGTAGCAAACCAATAAATTTCAAATGAGGTCACTGCAAACAAAGTCGTAACATCAACCGTAGATGGAGCCGTTGTAGGAGGGGTGGGAGCACTAGCCATTGCAATGATTTCAAAATCCATTGATTTTTTTTGAATTGGGGCCTAATGCATGTTGTATAGCCCCAAGAATGTTAAATCCTATTAATGCACGTACTTCTAGGTCCCCCTAGGTGCACCACACACATAATAATAAATTAAACATTATAAATATTATGCAAGGTGTACAACATCTAATTTCTAGCAAGATTAAAATATGCACAAACTCTCCTCAAATTATTAGTGTAAGAAGCATTTGTACATACCTTGCTTCATTTAACTCGTAACTTATGAAGCTTGTGAGGACATAGGGGGCTTGCAACACTAGACTTATTAGAAATTAAATCACACAAAATACTTGGTGTATGAAGAAGATCTAATGACTTTTGCACAAACTTAAAGTGTGATCCAACAACTCACAAGGCTTGGGAATAATATTTACCACTAACAAACTAGGGATCCTTTGTGAACCAATAAAACTACCATATTAACACTCTTCAACCAATAGAAAGAGCATGTTCATCTTCCTTACTAAAAATATCATTCAACTCCTACCGATAATTAAATCAAGGAAATGGAGGGTTGGTAGAAGATTGAGGTGCTAAGAGTGCAAAAATAACTCAAAATCTCTTGAGGACCATTGGATCATAGAGATACAATAGTCGATTAATATTGTGACCTTAAATATATAGATAATTCCTCATGGATCAAATTAGAACATACAACATAGGAATGGGCATGAGCGTAATCATAAAGCATGGAGAGGAAAATACAAAATTAATATTAATATTATGGGTAAGGAACCAAAGCATGTGGGAATGAAATAAGACCTTGTGAAGATCTCTCAAATTGGTAATTAACACATAAGGCCACTAATAAAAATGTGGGAATAATGGGCTCAATATTGGGCACAAGATAGCTCAACTTAGTAATATCTTAGGTCAGGTATCGTACTAAGGTGCCAAGACAGTATGGAAAGGAAGAAAAAAGAGAGAATAATGATGAGTGGCAATGGGGAGAAAGGTTTGAAATTGAAGTTTGAAATACTATAGCATGGGTATGATCTTAGAAATTAAGTTGGAATACCAAATCCATCTCCTTATTATAAGAAATTTATAAATTGTCATAAAAGGAATGAAGTCTAGAAATTTTTCTAATTAAAAGATAGAAATACGTCAATCAAATTGCCACATCTTTCATCAATAAGTTAGATAAAATTTGATTTTACATGTTAAGTGGAATGTAAATAAATTTACAAATTAAATAACCAAACTAAAATTAAATCCAAATTTTAAAAGGAAACTAAGATGTAGAAAGACTTCTTACACTAATCCAACCAGAGAGATAAATAGAAAGTATTATTTAAAACAATTTGTAGAAAAGAAACAACACAATAAAGATTATCCACCATAGCATATAATGTATCATAAGAAAACCCTTTCCAAAAAAACGTAGCCTTATTGAACAATAATATCAACTCCAATATAATCCAAACAGGGATCCTTCATAGGAGACAACAACAACAACGCTTCAATCTAGAGTATATGGGAAACATAACAATTTCTACAAAATCCACTATAATTACAAGCATCCAATAAATAGAGAAACCAATACACAAAACCACTAAAGGGGAATCGTAAAAACATGAGCTCCAAAAGTGATGCCCAAATAAATCCCAAGAGAATCTTGTCTTATAAGAATCTATTACAACATATCATAGCTATCCTCTCAACTTTGGTGCTCCAATCTTTCTAATATAAACCATCCAAATATGCTTTATGATAGTCATAATGATATGTCATAGGATGGTGAATGTTCTTAACTCCCTCTTACAAATCTCTTGTGCATCATAGATTATCTTACTTTCTTGGAGTGAAATCCTTACTTTTATAATTCAAAACTTTTGATCTAGGAACTTGATTAATTTTTTTCTAAATTTAAGATCCCTAAATTTGCATTGAACATTTGCAGAAAGGTTTAGACAAATTTCCTAGAATTCTACCACTTGTTGAACAAATTATAAGGATAAAGGGAATAATAACACTATCAACTATTTGGTAGGGTTAAGAGGCCCATAGACTTACTGTACCATCTAAAATTCTCTTTGTTATGGTTTAGTCAAAGCATTCAAAACATTCTCCAAAGTATGCAATTTATATAGTAATAAACTCGCATCCTTCATGACATCATGAACAAAATGATATTGTATGTCCTATATTTCTTCTATGTGTGAAAGGTCAAGTTCTTTCCCAAGTTTATGAAACTCTAACTATCACAATAAAATATAATGTTTTTATCTAATTTGACAATTTGGATAATATATTATAAGCCAAATAGATTCCTTATAGGCATGAGTGGTTGTCAAGTAATTTATCTCTATTATAGATAAAAGGACCACATCCTATCACTTAATCATCTAACTCACAACACCACTAAATAAGCTAGCCATGTAGCCATTAGTAAACTTTATGTTGTCAACATCCCCTACCCAATTTGAATCCACACAACCTTATATATCCACTAAGTGTTGGTGCTCTTAAACATCACCATGATAACATATAAAACACTTGGAAGTACCTCACAAAAACCTAAAGACCCTCTTCGCTACAACCTAATGTTTAAATCTAAGATTAGCCAGGTAATGACTCAAGAGTCTCACTACTTGGACAATGTTTGGTATGTTGTAGACCATAATATATATAAGTTCATGTTGAACCCAAGGCAGGACTAAGAGGGGGGTGAGTCCAAACAAAATAATTATTGTAGCATATAAACAATTAACCAACACATATCAACAAATGAACACCAAGATTTATACGTGGAAAACCCAAGCAAGGAAAAACCACGGCGGGAGTTAACCCATGAGATAATCCACTATATATGAAATTATTACAAAGGGATTTAACTTTTCCGGACTTGCACACCAAGGCTAATTGCTCATGGAGCAAGATACAAAGAGGACATGGAAAACCTGAAGCTAATTGCACTCAGGGCAAGATACAAAAAATGATCTAAAAGAAGGATCTCCTGATCATTGAAGTTATCCTTGAACTCTACATCAAGCAACCAACATCATCACACAACAAATCTGATCTATATTACCAACACTCTGTCACATAACTCTCTGTCATAGTCTCAACACAGTTTGCGCGTCATTTGAACACAACTCTTCTTCAGTGCTCACGCTTCCTCTATTTTTTTCTCTTCACTATATCTTCTACACTCTCTCACATCTCATACCACCATACAACTCAAACACACATATGCCTTATATACAAGATAGATCATCAAGACTTGAGCCAAGTCGACCTGAATCAAAAATATACTTTTCAAACCAAAAATATGCATGTTGATCCACTCTAGGAGAAAGATAGGACCAAAACACATCTTCCAATAATCAATTCACCGATCCGCAATCATTGAAACCCAACCAACAACATATCCATACGCTACACAACCATATAAGCAATTATTGATCAAAACATAAGCTCCAATGCAAATAACTCAAATCCAGATCTCCACATGCTATGGTGAGACCCATAACATATGAAAAACGCTTCCACAAATCATATCCAGACCTAAGGATAAGTCTAACAGAGAATCTCACAACTAGCAATGATTAATACCACAACACCCTGAGAACACAAAGATGTTTTCAAACCACACTACCACCATATCCATGATACCAAAACCATAACCAATGAAGATAACAATAATACTCAACACCAAGAATAGATTCCCGACCCAAGCATTTTCGGAATAACAAATAGAACAACTACACTAGCAATAATACAACAAGATAACTCTGCACCACCAACATTCTGGACCAAACTGGAACAACAAGTTTGACATCAATGACAACCATAGCAACATATCAACTCATACTTCCAACATATCCCAACCAGTAGTGTAGAGCAGTAAATTCGTCTCCTCCATCTCTATGGTTGTCGTACAAGATTTACCAATTGAAATATTGGTTCTCATAAAAATAGGTGATGCCCTCCTAAATGGCACAATGTTAGTGAATGATCAACAACACAAAAAGACACAAAACCGTTAGATTGTCAGTGTTAGTCAATCAAAAGCTAATCTAAAAAGGCATACCAAGAGAGATGCTAAAAACATGCTAATATATCTAACTAAAGAAGCAAAGATAACGAGGCATCTCCAAATGCCTCTTAGCATGGTTTTAGTTCCTTTCTCCCTTGTTCCTCTCCTCTCCAAGTTCCAAAATAGTGTAGCTCTCAACAGCTTTTTGCACTATGGATGCTTATGGAGGATTGAGATTGTAATATTGAGCTTCGAATATGAAATGAGAAGCTAATGCCATGCTATTGATGCTAAACTGATATATTTTAACCAAAATAACAAGATATTAGATGATTATGCTAAAAATGCTCTCTAAAATGTCTATAGCTTAGATGCATACAAGTTTTCAGGATCTGGTTTATGAAGGAATGAGCTCTATTTATAGGGAAAATGGAGCAATGGATGGTTGAGATTGAAAGATTCAATCAAGGGTTGAGTTTGAAAGTTGGGGATCCATGTGCACAATTGGCACCAATGAAATGGTGACAAGTGTCAACATAGGGTTGGGTTGAGAAAAGGAGTTGGAGGCATTAAAGGCCTGAGAAGACCTCATGGTTATCTAAAGGCTAAGGGTCAAGTCTAAATTTAAGCTTACCCACTGGATTAAGAGTTAATCCAAGGATAAACCTTTGTGCAAATGTTTAAGGGATAATCATGGTCAAAGCATTAATGGCCTGATGAGACCTTTGGGTTGGATAGAGGTTGAGTCAAAACAAATGTTTTAACCATGTGGGAGGGTTTGAATTAACCATTAATGGTTATTGGAGACTTTGGGGATTAAGTGGTTGAAGGTTGAAAGCCTTTAAAGGTTATCAAAGACTTTGAGCCATTTAGTGGTTGAAGACTTGAAGCCTTTAATGGTTATCAAAGACTTTGAGGTTTTGAGAAGTGACTTCCCTTTGCTTAGGGATGTGACAAAGTTTAGAGGATGGATTAGGCTAATTAGGAAGGGTTTAGAAGAATCTAGAAGGGGATTAGATTTTGCAAGTGGATTTGGTGGGTGAGGGAAAATAGGATTTTATTAAAATAAAAATTCATTTATTTCAATAAATGTGTGCAAGTTGCATTTGTAGGAAAATGCAAGTGGGGGGGGATAATGATTTTAAATAAATGTTTTTATTTAATTTATTCAAAAGAGGAAAAGGGGATTTTATTAAATAAATAGATTTTATTTATTTAATTGATTGTGAATTTGGTATAGTGAATTAATTAAAATAAATTGAATAATTTATTTAATTAATAGGAGAATGTTTGGAGATGAATTAATTAAATATTAATTTAATTAACTGATGGCTAGTGGATTTTTAATCAAATAAATAGTGAATATTTATTTAGTTAAGCTGGACAGATTTGTGTGACTACAATAGGAATAATCAATAATTTGCAATCATTCATACTAAAATTCTACATGCTCAAAATAATTCCCCCAACTAGTCCAAATTGTTTTATTATACCTATTCTATCTAATTTTCAATCCAAGGATTTACTTAGCAAACCCTAGGAACTTCATTTCAAATTGCAATAAAAGGTAAAAATTTAAATCCTTTATAATTACCTTGACATCACTAAACAACATATCAGTGAAATTCAAAATAATGATGATAAAATGGTTGCTAATCTATTTATAGAAAACACAATTATCTAACTTAGATTTGATAAACCCAGGCCTAAAATATATGAACCAAACTTTTTATACCACTTTCTCAGAGACTACTATAAACTATCGATGGATTTATTTAATATAAAACCCAAGTTTTCCTTACCATTCTTAATGTAGTGTTTTAGTTATGACATGGATCTCCTCATCTCAATCATTATGCAAGAAAGTTCTCTTTATATACATACACTCAAACTCAAGATCAAAAGAAATAATACAAGCTAATAGCATTCTAATAGATGTCATCTTTACAATAGGGGAAAAAATTTAACTAAAATTTGTTCCTTTCACCTTAGAATAACCTTTGGCAACCAATCACACTTTATATTCCTCAATTTTATCATTAGGGCCTAGCTTCTTTTTGAACACCCATTTGCAACCAATGAGTTTCCATCCATCAAGCAATTATACCAAATGTCTTGTATCATTCTTTCTTAGTGTAACCATTTCTTCATCTATTGTAAATGGTTAAGACCCACAATATATTTGCATTTCCTCTTGAATCGTTAAACACTTGTTTGGGTAGGTATCAAAGTAAATATACATCTAAAATCAAGTGGGCTATACCATTCTAGCTGTCTCCTCTATTGAGTGGACCTCCTCAAAAATTAAGATGGGGGTTCTTATTCTTCTTTCAAATTATTTGAGTTATCTATACTAATCTCCTCATCTATTCCATCTTGAAATTATATCCATCATCCATTATATCCTTTTGAATGTCTGGCTATAGAAACATCACTGACTTCCCATCCTCCTTTGGCTACTTGAGGATAGTGGAAGGTTTGACCTCTCTAAAAATTGCATTCTAATTATAGAAAATATTTCTACCCACATGCTTCCAAAGTTTGTATATTTTTACAACAATGCCATAGCCAATGGAGATGCATTTCACAACATTATTATCTAGCTTTGAAATCTTCTCCCTAGACACATGACAATATGTCTTGCAAGTAAACACATAAAGATGTTTAAGTGAGGAAGTTTTATGCATCTAAACCTCCATGAAGAGTTTTTTACAATCATTGATTTAGTAGACCTATTAAATATGTATTGTAGAATTTATTTCTACTTAGAGCTTCTATTCCTAGTTGAAATTATTAAGAAACTCCTAGTCCTTCATCAATATCTTGTTCATGCATTTTGCAACTCTATTATGTTGATGGATATTTGGAGCTACATTAATATTTTCATTTACATTTTCCTTGTGAAAATTTTCAAACTCTATAGAACAATATTCATTTCCATTTACTAGTTCCCAAAACTCTAATCTTTCTACTATTTTGGTTTTCCAAGAGAGCTTTAGACTCCCTAATTTGACTAAATATTGGTATTTCTTATTATAGTCAGCAATAAATGATACATAATAAAAAGGTTTTGATAAGGAAGGAATGTCTATGTGGATAAGTAGATTAGAACCAAAATAAAACTATGCACAATTTTTGCTTTCCATAAATGAAATTTTCACAAAATTAAAGTTGAGAAAATTTGATAAATTCCTCTACAATATTTTTATTTTTAAAGGTTCATTGTCCATTGGTCTTTCTCACCAAATGGCACATGTGTTGATGGCATAGCATTACCTTTTCAATGAATAATTTTTTCTTTGAGGTAAGCACATGCTTTGATACCTAGAATTTTGCACAATCACTAGAACTAAATACAACCAATATCTTTATTGTAAGCTCTAACAATTCAAGCATGGACTTTATAGATCTTCATCACACATGTATTGAAGAGCTATTGTGTTGCATGTAAGTGCACATATCAATTTGAAAGAGAGTACTAACTTGAAACCCCTTCATGAGTACCATCTCTTCAAGCCATATTACTTGTGTGTCATAAATTTTACTTTAGGTAATAGGTTTCATGCCAAATTAGGAATGTGTAGGACTTTAGTAATCCTTGTTATCCTCCCATCAAATAATCCAATCTTGACTCGGCCATGGTCAACTATGGTAAGATATAAGTTGTCACCAAGTTATATTTGCCCAACATCATATTTTCATCATATAAAACCCACTCCCGATTAGGATTTAGGTCAAAATAATCTCAAGAGCTTATCATTGATGCTTATTCACATTCATACATTACTAAAACTATGACAAATGCATCTCTTACATCATCTTAAGAAATTTTATTGTAATAATCATCATATAGTCTTTATGCTCTTTCTCTCTTTTGTGTTATCTCTTTTGAAGTGGATCATCTTATCGTAATGACTTTCCAAGAGACCTAGATCTCCCATTGAGAATAGATTTTACCCTTACCCTCTTTTCATTTTTCATTAGACTATCGATGATCAAGAAAGGTGTCATTAGTGGATCTAATGGTCTTTCTCCTTATCTACTCTTAGAGAACAACAACCATGATCTCATTAGAACTAGCTTTGACAATTCTTCTAACAACCATTACTAGGTTATCCCATTATTTTGGAAAAGTGCATAGACGAATTGTGCATCACTCTTCCTAGTCCTTATTTACATCCACAAATCATAACTAACTTGTCCTCAAAGTGTACATCTTCCATAAAAAAAACTTATTGACTAGGCATTTAGATGAGTATAGTTTTCCCAAATTTTCCTATAGGGATTTTGTGGTGGATTCTTCATAGAAATCGAATAACATAGAATTTGCCAAGAAAATCTTGATAAGGTTTCTTGTCTTTTTATCTAACTTTGTGCAATCATGCATTACAAATATTTTCCATCTAGTAAATGTTGTTGGAAGAATGTTGCAAATATGTGCTTGAGAGCTATTTGAGAGATGTGTTGTCATTGATGTCAACATATTTCTCTATCTGTGACAATGATGCGGTGAAGTTTAGTGAGTTAGTTTGTTCGGCATGTTAAAGATAAAAGTTTGTGTATTAAAGGGTTTTTAGAGGGATGTCAATAGTTGATTCAGTTCACGTCTCATAGGACCGCATGAAGAATTGATTGAGTTATGAGTATCGGTGTTGTGGTTGGTTTTTCAGTTGTTCAACGATGTCAATATGACAGTATTTTGATCTGCATTGCTCCGCATTGTAATATCTTGTTTTGCGGATTTGAAGATATGTTTGGAATGTTGGTGTGTATCCTCAATTCAAGTGGTTCATGGTTTGTAGTTCTGCAAGTAATTTTCCAAGGTTGACAATCATTGCAGTTAGTGTTCTTGAGGTTCGGTATGAAATTCATGATACTTGTGGATGTTTCTAGATTGTGTGTCTTTTGTGTTGGTGGTCAACATTGATTGTTGAGCTCGCAATTGATGATTTCTTTCAGTATGGTGGTTTTCTTCATGTTCTTGGTCGACCGGATAATTGTAGCGTGTTGCAGATGATCAAGGCGTAATTTTTGGAGGTGTAGCGTGTTTGAGGTGATGATTTGAGTCCATGCTATGTCTTAGCCGAAATTGCTTTGGTCTGCATGTGATAATTTGTATCCGATCAATAACTATATCATTGTAATTGTTTTATATGTGTTGAGCCAACCTTGTTGATCTTTCCAAGGCTGATGTCATGTATAAATAAATGTAATAATCTTGTGTGAGGCATGAAGAGTGGATGAGTGTGAGTATGTGAGTGAATAATATATTGATATTTCGGAAGCAGAGAAGAAGTGTGAAGAAGAAAATGAAATTTTTATGTGCTTAACCAGAACTGTAACCAGGCATTAAGGATGTTATTTCTCATTTCATGATTTCCAAAAGTAATTTGTGATTGTTTGTAAGGCAATGAGCCTTCCCTAGGTTGTAGCCCTTTTTATTTTGAGCAGTGAGCTTTAGGCAGTGTGTCTGAATGCATGTGCATTCCCCATTGTAATACTTCTAATAGAATACACCTATTTTGTGGTTCATCCCCACCATGATTTTTCCCTTGACCAAGTTTTCCACATCAAAAATCTTGGTGTTATGTGTGTTTATGATGTGTTATTGATCTATGCTTTTATATTTAACTATCGGATATGAGAATAAGTTTAAGTTGTGTAAGTTTTTGTGACAACTGATTCACCCCCCCCCTCCCCCTCCCCCTCCCCCTCCCAATTGTCTGCCCTACTTCATCAATTGGTATCATAGCTACTTCATCAAGTGTGACCCAAATATTGATATATGAGAAAATAGTTCGATTTGAGCTTCTACAACCCAAATTTAGTGATGTTGAATTTTTCCATCTCCAATTTAGATATACTTGTTCTCTTCACTAAAACAAAATCTTCTCCATCCATGCTCCAAGTCGAACCAAAATTAGTCTAAAAAGTTGATCAAACTTTGATGCCAAATGAAAGAAAGTTAAGGTGTGAAAAACATAAAATAATTTGCAAGAAAGAAACATACTCTAAAATCGTTCAGCATAACAAAATTATGGATCTTGGGAAAACTCCTTTAAAAAACCCTAGCCTAAAAATTACAAGCCAATTTACTAATCAATGGTAATATCAATTACAATACAATCCAAGTAAGGATCCTTCATAACAGACAACAATGCTTTGATCTAGAGTAATATTAAAAACATGGCAATACCTATGAAGTGCACTATATAATTTCCATCCCAAGAACCCAATAAATAGAAAAGCCAACATTTAGTGGATATATAAGGTTGTGTGGATTCAAATTGGGTAGGGGATGTTGACAACATAAAGTTTACTAATGGCTACATGGTTAGCTTATTTAGTGGTGTTGTGAGTTAGATGATTAAGTGATAGGATGTGGTCCTTTTATCTATAATAGAGATAAATTACTTGACAACCACTCATGCATATAAGGAATCTATTTGGCTTATAATATATTATCCAAATTGTCAAATTAGATAAAAACATTATATTTTATTGTGATAGTTAGAGTTTCATAAACTTGGGAAAGAACTTGACCTTTCACACATAGAAGAAATATAGGACATACAATATCATTTTGTTCATGATGTCATGAAGGATGCGAGTTTATTACTATATAAATTGCATACTTTGGAGAATATTTTGAATGCTTTGACTAAACCATAACAAAGAGAATTTTAGATGGTGCAGTAAGTCTATGGGCCTCTCAACCCTACCAAATAGTTGATAGTGTTAGTATTCCCTTTATCCTTATAATTTGTTCAACAAGTGGTAGAATTCTAGGAAATTTGTCTCAACCTTTCTCCAAATGTTCAATGCAAATTTAGGGATCTTAAATTTAGAAAAAAATTAATCAAGTTCCTAAATCAAATGTTTTGAATTATAAAAGTAAGGATTTCACTCCAAGAAAGTAAGATAATCTATGATGCACAAGAGATTTATAAGAGGGAGTTAAGAACATTCACCATCCTATGACATATCATTATGACTATCATAAAGCATATTTGGATGGTTTATATTAGAAAGATTGGAGCACCAAAGTTGAGAGGATAGCTATGATATGTTGTAATAGATTCTTATAAGACAATATTCTCTTGGGATTTATTTGGGCATCACTTTTGGAGCTCATGGTTTTACGATTCCCCTTTGGTGGTTTTGTGTATTGGTTTCTCTATTTATTGGATGCTTGTAATAGAGTTTATATAGTGGATTTTGTAGAAATTGTTATGTTTCCCATATACTATAGATTGAAGCGTTGTTGTTGTTGTCTCCTATGAAGGATCCCTGTTTGGATTATATTGGAGTTGATATTATTGTTCAATAAGGCTACGTTTTTTTGGAAAGGGTTTTCTTATGATACATTATATGCTATGGTGGATAATCTTTATTGTGTTGTTTCTTTTCTATAAATTGTTTTAAATAATACTTTCTATTTATCTCTTTGGTTGGATCACCCGGTTAAGGGATGGCTAAAATACCCGGTTAAGGGATGGCTAAAATACCCGGTTAAGGGTTAAACCATGTTAAAGGTTACCTTGTTAGAGGATTTTAAGAACTCAATTATTTTGAGTCACCTTGTTAAAGGATTTACAGCAAGCCGGTTAAAGCTACATTGCTAAGGGATTTTCCAACTGTTGAAGTGGTTAGAGGTCAATTGGTATTACAATGATCCGGTAACAACACTTCAATGCCAATGCAAATCTGCTTTAGTTCCTTCCTTTTGCAATCACACTCTGCAGGTATCTATTCTCTTATCCGGTTTGGCAAGAATCACGTATCTCTGCAATTAGATACACACACAACATTTGCCAACAACCTCAACATGAGAAACAACATTGACCTTATAGGAAAGATAGGTCGGTAGCATAAACACTAAACCCTAAACATTTAGGTCAAGCAATTCAGTTGGTTCAATCCTAACCGTTGGACATATTGCATTGATTACAACAGTCTTGAACAGATCTCAAGACATTCTCCATCGTTCGTTCTTCACCACTTCTTGGAGGCTGATAACCCATCACGTGTTATCCACCATTTATAGAGACTTATCACATTCCCGAGGTAGATAGGATCAATCTCCTTCATGCAAGATCCTTCACCCACACAAGGTTGACGTGGCAACACAATTTGTTCTTCATTACAATGCTAAATCATCACACGATGTCATCGGTTGAATCACACAGGCTTGGAATACTTCAACCGGAAACCCTGAAGCTAAGACTACCAACCGGTAGTCATACAATATGAAACCTTGATACAAAACATTTCATATACCGGTTCACATTCCAACATACCGGTTCACTTGGACAGACATACCGCTTCACTTTTTCACATATACCGATTCACAACATCATACCGGTTCTCTTGCCAGTTGCTTGTTTCAACATATCGGTTCACTCTTCAGCATATTGACATCAATGACAACATACAATATCATCATGTCATCATACTGTGCACATATGCCAACAATCTCCCCCTTTGGCATTGATGGCAATATACAAAGATATCTCTCTGCTTCACATCTTCTCCCCCAACACTGCAGATATCTTCTCCGCTTCACATCTTCTCCCCCTTTGACAACAATGTGAAAGTGGAGGCATAAACATCTATGTTCTACTATGTTGCTCCCCCTAAGGAGTGGCATCGTTCAACACACCAATCCTGAAAAAAAGATATATCAATATAAGACCTGACTCATGTGGAGCACACACCTTTAGTTCACCTCTTGAAGGGGCAGCACCCCTAATTCACCTCTCAAATAGGTAAAGGTAGCCTTCGATAGAGGCTTGGTGAATATGTCTGCTAACTGCTCTTTACTGGAAACATGTTCTAGTGCAACTTCTTTGTTCTGAACCTTCTCCCTCAAGAAATGATACTTGAGCTCGAAGTGCTTGGTTCTAGCATGTAAAACCGGATTCTTGGAGATGTTAATCGCACCTGTGTTGTCACAAAATATACTTACCGGTTCTAATACATGAACTTTGAAGCCATTTAATACATGCTTCATCCAAATTGTCTGGGTGCAATTCATAAATGTTACAACATACTCCGCTTCTGTTGTAGACTGAGAGATATAGCTCTGCTTCTTACTCATCCATGAGACTAGCCTGCCACCAAAAAAGAATGTACGACTAGTTGTTCTCTTCCGGTCATCCACATTACCAACCCAGTTAGCATCTGTAAACACTTTCAGGTTGAAATCATTACTGTATGGATACCATAATCTTCAAGAATGTGACCCACATCATTCTTGAGCAATCATCAATAAGAATCATAAAATACCTATCTCCCTGCACACTCCTAATTTTCATAGGACCACACAAATCAGTATGCACAAGATCAAGTAAATTGTCTGCAGTGAAAGTTTTACCTTTGAAGGTTGGGGAGGACATTTTCCCTAGTTGACACTCTCTGCACAAAGGATTCTCCGGTTTGCTCAGCATAGGCAATCCTCTAACTGCCTTGATCTTACTGGCCTTCACAATATTATCAAAGTTTACATGGCACAATCTCCTATGCCAGATCCAGCTATCATCAAACTTAGCCATTAGACATGTACTGACATTAGCATTTGGCTGAAATAGGTTACCTTTGTTCTGCATACCAGTAGCCATCAGTTCACCATTCTTTCCTTTGATTTTGCACACTCCATTTCTGAATTCTAGAGTGAGTCCATTATCATTCAGTTGAGCAACACTCAAAAGGTTGTGTCTGAGACCTTCTACCCAATACACATTCTCAGCATTGCTTCTTCCATTCAGAGAGATGGACCCTCTGCCTTTTACCATACATGGTGCATTATTACCAAAACGAACCACACCACCATCATACTCTTCCAGAGAGAGAAACTTACTCTGGTCACCAGTCATATGGTGAGAACAACCACTGTCAATAATCCACTCATTGGAATTATCGAAGCGGGAGACAAGATCCTTCTTGTCTGACACATCTTCCTTGACTGCTACAAACACAATATCTTCACTTTCTTCATCTTCTGATTCCTCATCAGTGACACCTTCATCAACTGCTACAAAATAGTTTCTTCAGTTTCCTCCTTTGAACTTCTTGAACCTCTCCGGTTTGTCCTTGTTGTCACCATTAGGGCAGTTTACAGCAATGTGTCCTATCCGGTTACAAGAAAAGCATTTCAAAGGAAGCTTACCTCTGTATTTACCGGTTCCCTTGGGAAGTCTCTTGGCAAGAAGAGCTTCAAATTCCATCAGGATCTCCTCATCATCTATTTCTCTACTTTGTCTTGGTTCACCACTGGTACTAGCTTCTTTGCCTTTTCTAGATGGTGCAACAGATGCTCTAAAGGTTGATTCAGTCTTCTGAATACTGCCATCATAATTATTTATCTCATAAGATGTTAACTTTGCAATGATGGAGTCCAGGGATACCTTTGTCTTGTCTACAGGCCTCAACTCCTGAATAGCACCAACCCTTATTGCATAGACTGGTAATAAGGATCTCAAAACTTTGCTAACAACAGTGGAATCTTCCATTTTACCACCTGCACTCTTGATATCTCCAACAATAGTTTTGATTCTTATTCCATATTGTTGAATGGTCTCTCCTTCAACCATCTGCATGTCTTCAAACTTTCCCCTAAGGCTTTCTTCCTTAGCTTGTTTCACATGCTCATCACCGCCATAGATATTCTCAAGGGCATCCCATACTTCTTTGGGGTTCTCTTTATCTTGAACATCAATAAACTCAATGTTAGATAAACTGTTGATTAGGGCTTCCATGACTTGTCCATTCTCCCGAATCTCTCTCTTTTGATCATCGGTGAGAGTACCGGTAGGGATAACATAAGCATTCTCAACATAGCTCCAGTGTTGAGCACCTATGCTTCTGATGTATATCTTCATTCTGTCCTTCCATATTTTAAAGTTGTCTCTGTTGAACTTTGGACCTTCCCTCTTCATCATTACAGTAGGATTTTTACCTCAAGCAGTTAAGCTTACAACACAGAGGACCTGGAAGATGCTCTGATACCAATTAACGATTCAATGATGAACAGTTAGTACCAAACCGGTACTGAGAAAAACACTTTTCCTTGAACCGGTTTGACTGAAAACACTGCACTTGACTGGCAAGCAATAACACCGGTCTAAACCAGATTACTACCGATTAAACACAGTAAGAATGTGAAAGACATAAACTGGTAACTCTTAGCTTTCCACCCAATCTAACATCTTATTTCCACTTCACCCATATGCATACACTAGTAATACATCAACAGAAATGTAAAGACTTCCTGGTTCAACATGCTTTACCGCTTGACAGAGAATAACAAAGCATCACAACATGCTTTTCCACTTCACCCATAACACACATATTTTTCATGTAGAAACCCAACTGGGAAAAACCACGGTGGGGATGAATACCCACAAGTTGTTCTTTGAACCCTTTTGAAGTCCGCTCTGTTAGGAGCCTAGTCCAGTTAAAGACTTTACAATAGGTTATGTTAGGAACCGATCCTGCTAGGGATCACTCGATTAAGAGATGGCTAAAATACCCGATTAAGGGTTAAATCCTATTAAAGGTTACCTTGTTAGAGGATTTTAAGAACTCAATGATTTTGAGTCACCCTGTTAAAGGATTTACAGCAAGCCGGTTAAAGCTACCCTGTTAAGAGATTTTCCAACTGTTGAAGTGGTTAGAGGTCAACAGGTATTACAATGATCTGGTAACAGCACTTCAATGCCAATGCAGATCCGCTTTAGTTCCTTCCTTCTGCAATCACACTCTTCAAGTATCTATTCTCTTATCTGGTTTGGCAAGAATCACGTATCTTTGCACTTAGATACACACACAACATTTGCCAACAACCTCAACATGAGAAACAACATAGACCTTACAGGAAAGATAGGTCGGTAGCATAAACCCTAAAACCTAAAGATTTAGGTTAAGCAATTCGGTCGGTTCAATCCTAACCATTGAACATATTGCATTGATTACAACAGTCTTGAACAGATCTCAAGACGTTCTTCATCGTTCGTTCTTCACCACTTCTTGGAGGCTATTAACCCATCACGTGTTCTCCACCGTTTACAGAGACTTCTCACATTCCCGAGGTAGATAGGATCAATCTCCTTCATGCAAGATCCTTCATGCGCACAAGGCTGACGTGGCAACATAATCTGTTCTTCATTACAATGCTAACTCATCACATGATGTCATCGGTTGAATCACACAGGCTTGGAATACTTCAACCGAAAACCCTGAAGCTAAGACTACCAACCAGTAGTCATACCATATGAAACCTTGATACAAAACATTCCATATACCGGTTCACATTCCAACATACTGGTTCACTTGGACAAACATACCGCTTCACTTTTTCACATATACCGGTTCTCTTGCCAGTTGCTTATTTCAACATACCGGTTCACTCTTTAGCATATTGACATCAATGACAACATACAATATCATCATGTCATCATACTCTGCACATATGCCAACATATCCATCCCTAGCAACCATAGCACCCTAAACCCAACCCCTCCAAGATAGCTCAACTTCACAAGCAATATGCAAAAAATTGAGGAATAAGATCTATAAATAGACCAAGCATACACTCTCATGATCACCATGGGGAAGTGGGATGTCCTAGCACTTTTGACATTAATGAAATCTCATGTTAACCAACTCATAAGTTGTCCCACTTGTAGTGATACTAATACGGGATATATGTACCTTTTTGAGAAATATCAAATCCAATCTTTCCTGGAGGGTAAGGAAAATCAATGATCTCACTGTTTGAGAAAAGTGAGGGTGATGCGTCATGTGAGAATATCAGGCACTGTTGAGATATGATGTTAGAATGGTACCATTTAATCACATATTGACAGACTACGCCACTGCTTTAGCTAGTTTGTCCACAAACACATTCCATTCCTGATACACATGGCTTATACAAAAATCTTCCAATTCGTTCAACAACGATTTGATTGGTCGGAGCCATTGATTAAGGATCCAGCTTGGAGTTTCATTTTTCTTGATCGCATTTACCACATTTAGGGAGTTACCCTCCAAATGGATTTTCCAGGCCCCACTATTGACCCCAACCTATAGTCCACGTAATGCAGCTTGAAACTCTTCCATATTGTTTGTAGTATGACCAATGTAATCTGAAACTTCCATTAAAGAATTACCAAATTCATCCCTAATCACACACCCAATGCCACTAGGGCCTAGATTTCCCAACGAAGCCTTGTCAATATTTATCTTGACCCAACCAAGGTCTGGAGCATCCCACTGAACAGGGGGCCTAGATCAAAGCGGTGGGTTAAAGGAATTGTTCCCAAAGAGAGTGGGAACAGAGAGGCTTGGGAAGGTGAGTTTCAATCTATAGTCCCATCCAATATATACATTTTTATTTAAAGTCTTTCCTTTTGCCGCTTCATTGGTTAGAGCAATCAAAGAGGTTTCTATCTTCTGACAGAGGGCTCCCGTATCCATCAGCTTGTCTTGAAAAATGTGTTGGTTGTGCTCCTTCCATAATTCCCAAATCAGTAGGGATGGGAGAATTGTCCATAGATCACCAACTGTCACCTTCGAGGTCCTTTGTAGCCACATTTTAAACCAATCGTCAATCCCTGTCGGGAATGGACAATAAAGGTTTAATTATGCATGAAATACCACCAACATTTACACGAATATTCACATAGAAACAATAGGTGATCAATTGTTTCTAAATTTCTCCCACATAGAACACATCTACTGGGACCCTGCACTCCGAATTTCATGAGCCTGTCACAAGTAAGTATTCTCTTTTGTATAGACAACCATGCAAATACCTCGGCTTTTGGCAGGCAATGTTTGTTCCATAATAATTTTGATGGTCATTCTTGATTAGCTCTTGTAGCTTCTTTGATCTTGTAGCCCAGGTTGACCTTGTAGTTTCCATCCTTAGAGCCACACCACCGAACGATGACTTCCTTCCCTGATGGGATGATCATGTGATTCTTCAGAATATTTTCCAAGGTATCTTTTTGTTGTTGATCCACATTCAAATTGTCTAGAGCCTTTCATTGCCACTTCATTACTCCATCCTGCAACACTATATCCCCAAAATCAAAGACCTTGTTTCTCCACAGTTGTGATGGCTCCTTAATATCATTCAAATTTGGGAGCGAACTTATAATATCTCCTCCTCCCCATGAGTTATTCCAGCATATGCTTTATGTATGTTAGCAATCTCCCAGGTAACATGATCACCAATGATATCCCTGCATTCTAGTATGTAGTTCCAAATTGTCGAGCCTTTGGGAGGGTTAAGAGTTGTCAAAATTCTTTTTGGCTCAACTGAGTCCAGGTATTTGCTCCTAATGATTCTGACCCATTTTTGCTCACCCCCACTACACATGGTCCATACAAGCTTGGCACCCATGGCCAGGTTCATTAAAGACAGTTGGTGAATTCCTGCACCCCTTGATTCCTTGGGTTGGTTGATTTTCTGCCAAGCTACCAAGGGAAACTTGTCCTGATCACAAATCCCACTCCACAAAAACTTCCTCATGATCCAGATGAGGTCGTCTTCCACAGCCGAAGGGATTTTTAAGCATGTCATCGAAAAAACAGGGATAGCAGCCAATACTGATTTGATCATTGTGAGTCTTCCAGCGGAGTAAAGCCACTTGCCCTTCCAATTTTCCAACTTAGCCTTGCATTTTGCAATCAACACTTCCCAGTAGCTAAACTTGTTTAGCCCTGTGAACAAAGGGGTACCCAAAAATCTCTTAGGGAAGTTTGTAACCCTTAAATTAAGAATTCTAGACAGGGTTCTTTATAGTCTTGGTTGTGTATCAATAAAGACATGATTTGTTCCAATTGATGCTTTGACCAAATGCTTTGCAATGCTCATCCAGGCAAGATTTAATGACTCTAGCCTCACACCTGCTCAAGGCACCAAAGAGGATTGTGTCATCTGTAAATTGGAGATGAGTAGTATGCTCAACTCCATTTGCAACATCCACCCCCACTCAACGCCCTTCTTGATACAAGTCGCGGATAGATCTTCCCAAGGCCTCTGTCATGATAATGAAAAGGAAAGGGGAGAGAGGGTCTCCTTGTCTAATCCCTCAGGTGGAGGAGAAAAAACAATGAGTGGACCCATTGACTAACACATAGAACTTTGGGGTAGTTAAGCAGCTTTTTACCCACTTGATCCAGTTGTCCCCAAAACCTCGAAGAGGAATTCCCTATCCACTAAGTCATGTGCTTTCAAAATGTCCAATTTCAGATCATACAGGCATCCCTGGGTTTCTTAGCAGAGTGTAATGTTTCATGAGTCGTGATGATGCCTTCCATAATCGATCTGCCCAAGGCGAAGCCACTCTGTTCATCAGATATAATGAGATTGAGAATTCGTTTCAACCTGTTTGCAATGATCTTTGTTACAACCTTGTACACTATATTGCATAGTGTAATAGGTCTGAAGTCCCCCGTCTCCTGAGGACTACTCTTTTTAGGGATGAGAGAAAGGAAGGTGTGATTGATGGCTCACAGCATTGTCATCCTCTTTCTTGACTCCTCCACTGCCTGATGAAGATCTTTCCCTAAGATGTTCCAGAATGATTGGAAAAAGGTTGTAGGAAAACCATCAGGGCCAAGGGCCTTATCCGGGTTAACCTGAAAGGTTGCTTTCTTAACTTCCTCCTCATCAATGCATTTGTATAACTCTTTGTTTTGGTCTTCAGATACTATCATTGGGATAGAGACTAAGATCTTGTCCCTAGCCACTCTATCCACTTGATTACCCCTATTTAGAATGGATTCGAAAAAACTTATTGCTTCAAAGTTGACTTCCTCTAGCTTCTGAGCCATGCTACCATTTGCTTTCTGGATTTGCGAAATCTTACTCCTATTTCTATTAGCTATTGTTGTTCTATGGAAATATTTTGTATTTATGTCATCTTCTCTGAGCCAAATCTCCCTTGATTTCTGCCTCTAATGAATTTCTTCCCTTTTCAAGATCTCATTGAGCTCATCTTTAAGCAATTTTTCTCTAAGAAAGTCATCATTGCTCATGTCGTCGCTAATGACAACTTCATTGATTCATCTGAGTTCATCCGTCACCCTCCTTTTTTCTGCAAATATACTCTTAAAGTGTTCCTGGTTCCATTCTTTGATCTTCATTTTAATGTACTTCAACTTCTTACAGAATTTGTACAAATGTGAGTTATGCCCTACATCAATCTCATTCCACCAGACTGAGATTAGACTATGAAAATTGGGGTCCCTGCACCACATCTTCTCGAATTTGAAAGGGATGTCTCCTCCAGGGTGGCATGAGGAGATATCCAATTGAATAGGGTAATGGTCAAAGCCTGAGAGAGGACGGATAAGGGTTTCTATTAGATGATTTTGTGATGTCCAATCCCCACACAACAAAAATCTATCCAAGATTTCTGCAATATTGGAGAAGCCCGCCCTTCTATTTGTCCAGGTAAAAACACCATTCTTGGGGGCAATATCCACAAGTAAATTGCGGTCAATAAAATTCTAGAAATCTCTTTGGACAACATTGGGTCTCTGAATACCAGTCGCCTTCTCTTGATCATTTAGGGTCGCATTGAAATCCCCAACAATGATGCTTTTTGCCCTATTACGTCCATCTAGTTTGCTCGATATGAGATTCCACAACTCCCTTTTTTTTTGAAACGGTAGCGGGCCCATAGATATTGAAGATAAAGAAGGATTCATTGCTACTTAACAAAGTTATTTTGCATTGTTGCTAATGCTTCCCCTCATCCACTACTTCTCCTTTGACCAACAATGAGTTCCAAATGATGCCAATACCTCCTGAGGCCCCTTCAGCTTCCACAAATTTCCCATTCCATTGCCTCCATAATCGCATCTGCATATCAATGTCTAATCTATTCCACTTTGTTTCTTGAAGCATCCAAATGTCTCCTTTTGCCTCATCAAGTTGACGCTTGATCAAGCGTCATTTATCAGGGGCATTTAAGCCCCTGACATTCCAAGTCATGATCCTCATTGCTCCTAGGGAAGGGGAGCACCCTTCCCTGTTAAAAGTTTGGTTTGTCCAGCTGCCATTGTTGCTAGCTTCAGCATTGTTTTGTTTGATTTGCGACCTCTCCTACCCATGGGCTTGATGTTGGGCTTGTTGATTTTGGATATAGAGACCTCAAAACCTTTCTTGTTCCAATCACCCAGTTCTTTAGCTTCTCCACCATCTTCCTCCTCCCACTCTGATTCAAAATCCTTATCCCCAATCAAATTTTGTTGAAATTCCTCAACCTGAGTGTATGTGCCTTCCTCCCGATCACCTATGATCTTCTCAGTGTACATGCATCTTACCTTCTGCAACCTCTGAATACTAGATTCAAATCTAGCCATAGTGATCTCCTCTTCCTTATCCCCATTGGGGAGTATGGGCAGTTCCTCACCATGAGGAGGTTGTAGGGTCTTCATCTGTGATTCTATTTCTGATTGAAGGGATTTCGCCTCCTGAAGTAGTGATTGCAGGGGATTTCGCCTCCTGATGTATAATCCCCTTATGAGATCCATGTGACGGGATGGCAGGGGTCTCAAAGACACCCAAATTTTCCTTAACCAATTGTTTTCTATGGGGCATAGTGATGTCCATCGCATCGCATCATTCATCCGCTCAGATAATTTAGAAACAAGGGAAGGAACCTTACTTTGATCTTTGACCTTGTTATCAACATGTGGTAGCTCAAGCATTTGTGTGCATGAGTATGCTCTGGAGATTCTTGCTGACACAACACACTCCACTCCAATATGCTCCCTTGGAAATCATTTGGGGCAGATGAACATTTGGTCTTCTTTGTGTCCACCCCTCTCCATTGCCCACGATCCTGATTTTATCCGACATGCTTGATATTTGATTTGACATTAACACAAATCCTTGCATAACTTCCCCAAATCCTATCTTCCAGAATTTCATATGTAAATATAAAGGATCCGAAGTAATTGCTAATTTCTTTCAAGGCCTCGATATTTTAGTATTTTCATGGTATATTGTATAACCTCACCCAAATCGGACATTCAGGAAATTTGTGGCTCCTGGGGTTGAAGTTCGGTTGTCAATCTATTAAATGAACTCCAATGTCGTCCAACATATAGGGACCACTTTTAAGGGTTTTCCACCTCTCATTTCCATCCGGGAATTCAACCAAAAAATAATTGTTGGGAAGCGACATGACCTTAATCCCTTCCCCCTCATTGATCTCTACACCAGGTGGCAAAGTTGCCCCTGCCCCAATGTCCCCCCACCCCATTTGGTGAAGAAACATTTGTTTCAAAGATCTTCCCTAATTTCATTAATTGTGTTATCATTCAAAAGGATTGTCAAAATGGAGGGATCACTCACCTAGTTTTGAACCTCTGTTTGTTTCCGGGAGCTTTCACCAATGTCTTTGGGATCGCTCTTTTTTTCCCACATTTCACTGGTTCGGGCAATGATACCTACATTCTTAGATCTCCAATTGTCCACCTGATCCACTTTCGGGATATTTGTTTGCCTGAACCACCCACTCCTGCCTTTCTTAAACCACTGCTTTCGCAGATGCTCAGCCACACTAACGGTCGGAAAAGTAACCTAATTCCTTCGGTTCCGCTACAAGAATGGCCATGAAGGCCCTGATTTTTCTGGTTGTCTCTGTTGCCTTGCACTTTGATCCCTTCTCTGGGATGACCCCGCCTGATGCAGATTTTGGAAGAAAGGGTGACATTTGTCAACCCAACTGCCCCTTTCAAAAACCCATTGGGGCTAATACTCCCCTATATGAAAACCTTCATGTGGTACCAATGGGTTCAGGGGTCTTTCAGAATTCACAACTCTCCATTTTTCCTTGGCCACCAACTCCCGAATGGTCTCCATAGGAATGGCAGCCTCTGCTTCCATCGCCCAAATGCCAGTGCCACCCAGCTTTGCTCAGAGTCCAACGCTATGCTCCGCTTTGCCTTCACCGTGTTGCACCCTCAGAAGTTCCTGCCGATTCAAATTTTCAGAAGTTTGCGCCATCTCTCGCTTAACCATAATCTTTCAAAATTTTATCTTATAACTTGATTACAATTTAATTTTTAAATATTTTACTATTTAATTAATTTTAATAATTAATATTAATTCGATTTTTAAAGAACCTTTGATTTTCAAATGGACTATTTGTTCTAATACTAAATTAGTAATAAAATTTAATATCTACATAATAGTCTTTCAAATAAATTGTTATATATTTAAAAGTAACAAATACATTCATAAAGATTACATATTATTAATTAATTTAATTAGTGTTGGATTATTTGTTTTTTTTCTAAATTACTTTAAGTTTTACATAATTACTATTTTTTAAATAATATATCTAAAACAATCAATAAAAAAATAGTAATTAAATTAATATTTACATGATAGTCTTTCAAGATTTGCCAATACATAGGAAATTTTTGAATTAATTATTTAATTAATTTTTAAAATAATTTTAAAATTAGTGTTAATTTTTTTTTAAAGAACTATTGTTCTTTTCAAATAGATATTATTTGTTTTCAAGTAATAAATTTAAAAAAGTCAATAAATTAGTTTTAATATCAATTATTAAATTTATCACTTTACCTTAAATTGTTATATATATATATATATATATATATTATTAAAATATAATTAAATAAAATCAAAATTATTTTAAAAAATATGATAGATATAAAAAAACAATATGATCATTGAAGAATTCTACAAATACATGTTAAAATTTTATGGAAAACCATTAATCAATTTTAGAAGTATTCATCCAGGCGAAAAGCAATCATTAAAAAGTTAATGACTAAATACTCAAAGTGGTGAAAAATGAATGGTTGATAAATTAACTGTATATGGCATATTAGACATATCTGCAATTCAATGATTAAAAAACTATTTGACAACTCCCGTGAACTCGTACTCCCACAGAATTCTGTTAAAAAGTAACAAAAAGTCAAACATTCATAAATAAAATAAAAAAGTAGACGCAGCGATTTTTAATTTTCTGAACTGCGAAGCAACCAGTTGGAAAGGGCTTGGAAGCAGTGGTTGGTGACGGAAATCTCCAATTTTTACGGCAACTGAAGAAACAATCAGACGTAATACAATTTTTATGACAATTGAAAAAAAATCAGACGTAAGACATGAGGAGAATCCGGTGGAGGGTTCTCCACATAAATAGCCTATCAGCTAATAACAGTAACAATACAATATTAATCCACATAATCATCACATCATAGAGTAGAGTTCAATGGTTTAGGAGGGGTCATAACATCTTTATTATGACTTGTCTACTAGCATTATCACAAATGTCAATGTAGTAATTACGAAAGGGTCAAACTCCAAATATGAATTACAAATATATGAACTTTCCGAACACAATTTAACAGGGCATCCTAAGCTCCATTAAAGTATTTAACTTGAAACCAAAGCATCTAAACATTTAAATACATTTTATTGTTTTTAACAATGCATTAAGATTACAAACAAAGTAACCTAACAAGATTGATGCTTTCCCAAGACTTCTTGTATCTTGATGACCATCTTCAGAACCAAATCTTACACCATGTAATCCATTAAGATACCCTAACAAAGGGAATAACAATTATTGAAATGAAGCATCCTACCTTAAAACCCCAACCTACATTTCTACGTTCAAAAAATGTTTTCACTAGTGTCATTCTCCTCATCCATTGTCTTCATTGCAATGTCTAATAGCTTCTAAATTAACTTTGACTACATAGTAAAGGATATACGGACAGCTAAAATTTAAGAATTCAATTGACAAAAAATATTCTGAAAATGTATTCATCAAATTTTTGGTCATGCAATATAATTTATGAAGAAATATAATCGAGTCATTAGTTTTTACTAAAATCCAAGCTGTACGTTGATATTTTCCCCGTGTTCATCCTTTGATCATGCGCATTGCTATAAAAGAAAACATTATACAATGTATATTGAAATCCTAACAAAATGTTCTCAATTACATTATATAAAGATAATCAGAAGTCGGAACAAAAAAATTAAGTTTGAACTTGAATTCTCCTTTGCCTGATTATTCTTTACAAAATCCATTAATCCTCTGCTTTTATTGTTTCTCGAAAGTTTCCTTCTATATCTATAAATGCCATGGTAAGTGCAGTTGCATATACTTGACAATCACTAATAGACATCAGGTTTCCACAATCCATGAGATAGAAATCAGCTGCTTTCAGAATACACTGTAATTTTTTGCATCAACGTTTCAGATCACACTCCGTGATCCATCATCAGGATGTAATAGCTAGAGAGCATGCAGAGTGAGAAATGACCAAGAAGCAGACCAAGACAGCTAAAAAGAGGGAGGGATGAGGCACGAAGATTAAAGGAGGAAGCGTGACAAGATTGGAAAAAAATAAAATAAAATAAATAAATGAACAAATAAATTAATTTAAAAAGAAGAAAAGAGACAGTCCAAAAATAAACAAAAATACATAAACACCACACATAGACACCCACACACACACAGATATAATAGATATAATAGAAATACAAAAATAACAGATAATCTATACTTTCATACAATAAGATTAGGCAGGAAAATGCTTCTCCACTGCTGCCAATGTTTTATATGATGTTCCCAAGAAGAAGAAATTATTGCTGCCATTTTAGTTGCAATTAGGATTTGTCCTCGTCCAATAATGTAGAAGACACGCTCAAAACATCCATCAATACAACAGGATACAAACATCACTGGCTACATCCCGATCTGCAACCCAATCTGCCACCCATTTCTAGGGGATGATCAGGGATGTCTCACTGCATAACACTCAAGCTTTTTCCAAGGAATAAATCTTCCAAAGTGCCACAACCTCAGATCTGAAATGTTTACCACAAATTTCATAATCACAGCATTCGTAATATTAAATCCAATCTGTAATTTTATTGCACTTACAATCATCAAGGCTCTTCAGTGACCTGCTATTTGTAAAGTGAATCCACCATCACCGACAAAAATACATGTCATATTATCATTTACAAGAATAAAATGACTGCAGTTGCTTGGATTTTTTTCTTGCTCTGTTATTGCATTGCGTAATAATGTCTGTATGTTGTATTTAATCATGACTTTTAAAAAAGTTACAATACCTGCATCACCTAAGTGCTTTGTCCCCTTCACAGCCAACGTTTCTCAGGCCAAATAGCAACGGATCCCTTTCAAAGCCAATTTTTCTCAAGCCAAATAGCAACAGATCCCCTTCAAAGTAAACCTATCTAGCTGAATAGTATCAAATCCATTTCAAGCAGACAATTATCAGTCTGCTCCAATCAAGACCCAACTTCTAGAAAATTAACAATCTTAATTTTTGATATAAACCTTCAAGGAAAAAAACTAAAATTAGAAAAACCTAAAACTAAAACCTGTGCTCAACCTATGGCTGTCTCAGTGAACAAGGACTCAACGGTATTAGGATTAGTACTCAAAGTCCTTTCCTTTTTTCAAAAATAGTCCAAAATGGCTCCACCCCCACATCTTTAATGCCTGTCACACAATCTGAAACTCCAGAATTGGTAATGCTAAAACTCCATCTGTAATTGCTCTTAGATTTTGTACTTAGTTGATTTAGACTTTTGTCATACCAGGAAATAGAACGTTTACATTAGTCTTGCTAGAGATTCCAAGATTCTCAAAGCAGCAGTTAGGTCACCTAGGGATTCTCGAAGTGCTTTGGTGAAGGCTCCAGTAGCATAAGACACCTTCATTTTCATTGTTCCTCAGCTCTATTGGATTAGGTTCAGGGTCTTTTTTGCTTGCACTTCTCTACTCCAAATCTTTATGGTCCTCAGCTCTTCACAGTAGTTATTTGCTTAGATGCTCACAGCTATCGAGCTTCTTGATCTTGAAAATATCTGATCCACATCAAGGATCCATATTGCAGTGCCGGTGAAAAAAATTGCAAACAATATCAACCTTCAATTTTCTTCATGATAATATTTAATACAACAGGATATCTTGATGTTCACAGAAGCCCAGAGAAAATGCACCAGTGCGCCTAAGAATAGCCTAACCCTTGCAATCTAAGTGCCATCCCTCAGTATAAATCAAAATTACCACTTAGCAATTCTCAACCCAAATGAAAACCATACACCATAAGTTTGATATGTACTGAGGTAGGGTACTTAAGCCACAAAGGTTTGGTGTGCCTTTATGGGAACTCCTTCATTCACTGCATTAGTGTGGTATAAGAGCGAAGTTAAAATTTGGGAAGTGGAAGCGAGTGAAAGAAAGATAACTCAGAGGATATCCAATTTTGTTAGGGCCAAGAGAGGCAGAAATGTGCTAAAGAAACCCAAATGAAGAATCATTGAGGAGGCTGTGAAGGTTAGACTTCCACACGACAAATCTAAGAATAATCTAGACATACAAGGGGCTTCAACTGGCATTCGGACCCCATGGAGAGATTAATCCAAGCTATATCCAAGCAAGGGGCAAAGGTCAAACCAAATATATCAAGAATTGTGGGGTATCAAACCCGGAGCTCCTTGTAAATCGAGCTCAATCCTAGGAGGATAGGGTTTCTTGTTGCTAAAATGAAGTCACATGCTACCCTAGCTGACACACCTTCCAACAATTATAAAGAAGATAAGGCAAGAAGAAGTTAAGGTTCTGACCTTAAAACGTAAAACATCTAAGCTTAAGTTCTTGCCCTCCGACGACCAACACAAGTTGCTCAAACAATTTCCAGATTTGGGATAGGAGGAGTTGTCTATATAAGAGTACACTACAAAAAAAAAAATGCTTGCAAATCAGAACAGATATGCGAAAGGAAAAGGATAAAACAGCTGCTCGATACCTCAAAGGACTAAGATTTCAGCTCCAAAATGAATTTAACTCTAATTAATATCAATATGCATTAAAAACTGAGAAGAATCTGTCTAGCATGCAACAATGCACAACAAGAGGTGGAGGAAGACTTAACAGAAGTAAAAACGTGCAAGGCACTAGAAGGAATCAAAACTTGCAAAAAGTTGAATCCAATACTTCACATTGTCACAATACCAAAATCAGCCATCTAGACGAGGGGCATATCTATCTGTAAAGAGGAAGTGGAAACTATGGTAAAGGGAAATGTAGATTATTTGGGGCCACAGATTTTAGATGTGACCATGCAGGTCATAGGGCTTTCGAATGTCCACTAGCACACAATTATAATAGAATGAATAAAGGCAACACTCATGCTGTACTGACTGATGAAAAATCAGTTGCATCTCCTAATCAAACTGAAAAACCACAGCATGGAGAAAGTCAGATGACAAGGAAAGTACTGTTAAAACCAACAGGGGGCAATGAACCACTGTAATAGAAGAATCCCCTTCAGAACTGTTTGCTGATCAAGAGGTTAGCATTGTAAGTTATGGTTGATGGTGGTAGCACAAACAATCCAGTGCCAATGGAATGGTAGAAAAAACTGGGTTTGAAAAGCCCAAACGCTTATGATGTATATTGACTTCAAAAAGGTCATGAAATATTAGTAAATGAGCAATACCCAGTTAATTTTCAATTTCATTCACATAGAAAGGAAATTTATAGTTGATGTGATGTTATTGGGTAGACCTTAGCAATTTAACATGAAAGCCTTATTTAGTGGAAGAGCCAACAACTACATGCTTGAAAAGAATGGAATGAAGTTCATTTTGAGTCCCTTTACAGAGCAAAAAGAAGTGGACAGCAGCACCAAAATTTTATTAATCTCTAGCAAGCAATTTTTGAATATGGTGAAAAGGGAAGTAAATGAAAAGGATGAAGCAGGTAGAAAAGAAGAGGGTATTTCTTCTGACAAGGATGAAAAACAGGAGATTATGAAAAAAAACAGATTTGGACGCTGAAATGGTGACCAATGAAGGCCCCCCCCTATATGACCAAGACGTAGATGAATATGAAGAGTCATATATTGGAGGAAGCATTTCAGAATGAGGAAATAGAAGAAATAATTAGAACCTCCTCGTCCTCATTTCGCAGCGGTGAGAATAGGGTAGGAATGCTGTTGAAGATGACTAGGAAGAGGTTGTATGAGCCCTTGAAGAAGATGACTAGGAAGAGGTTGTATGTGCCCTTGAAGAAGATGACATGGTTGCTCCAATGATCTAAATGCAGATGGGAGTGTTATGAGCAATGCTAAGGAGGCCGAGCTTGAGGATATCAGAAAAATTACAGCAAAGAGAAGTGATGTGTCAAGTGCATCAAGCATTGACAATGGAACCAGGAGGTGAGAAAGACCTTGTGGAAGTTTTGCAGCATGCTGAACTAGTAAAGAGTAGTGCAGAAAGTGAAGAGAAGAAGCATTCTTGGCATTGCAGCGGTGTTTGACAAAGCAAAGGAAGCCTTCCAGAGAAAGTTGGATGAGTTTTTTGATTTCTTGAGGAAATCATGATGACTGAAATATGCCAAGGAGATTAGAAGTGGAGTCGTCATTTGACATTTGCAATGAAAGTAGCAACAGAAGAGGGCATGAAGGTTCTTCCAGGTTTAGCAATGGTAGTCATGGGCAGTCATTTGTAAGTCCAAAGGTATAATGAGACCATTGCCATGCAGGATCCAATGGAGGAGAAAGATGTTCAATGGTAATGGGCCCATATAGGTGGAAAATTTACCTCAAAATAATGGCAAAATAGGAGGATAGTCGTAACCAAGCGGAGAAGCATAGCTTGACCAAGAGGTGAGTTAAAGGAAGAAGATAAAACTGTCACAAAACAGCCAAAGGAATGGTTCTACTACTCAACCTATGTGCGAGCACTAATCTCATGAAATTCCTACCAGGAGTGTATGATACAGGAGCATTCTTAGTTTATTAATGATCTGCGTCACCCAAAAACAAATTAATAAAAATTAATAAGATATTGACTTTATCTGTATGTTTTGTTCTCATTCATTTATTTTGATTCCTCATCTAGGGGTCATCCTCTGTCATTTTTGAGATCCAAAGAGCCTAATCTTAATCCCCTCAAGAAACTGCACCGCTTAACTGGAGATGTGCCAATCAAAGCCAGAATTTTTAAAAAAAAGAATGGAACAAAATCAACAGAAATCCAGTTTCCCTGCATTTGTGACAGGAGTGCAGCATCTGTGGTTGTGACAAATGGATCTGCAGTTTGCAAAACTCGTGTTCATTTTGCAAAAGTCACTGTCCAGAAATGTTTTCCAGTCGGAGTTCAGCATTTTAAAAGGGAAAAGCATCAAAGAAGTCTGGCATGAATTATCTTGGAAACTTCTCAAGCATAGGAGAGTAGTCCAAGCTGAGTTCCTTTGGGGATTCATCAAGCTTATTACAGTAGTCTGGTGTACATTCTCTTAAAGATACATTCTCTTAAAGATTGCACATGGTCCCATGGTCCAGTTGGTTAAGTCTTTTAGAGTGGGGTAACTTTTTCTCAAGGAGCAGAGATTCTTGGCGAGACATTGCAGGATATTCTGAAGCAAATGGATTAGAAAGAGGCTCACTTCAGGTTGACTGTATGATCACACTGGAACTATAGATCGAAGTAGTGGGAGATGTCTGCCATGTAATCTTAAATCTTAAAAAGATTTGAAATAGGATGCTGCCCTTATGGTATTCTTATGTATTGTGTATTGTTTTTTATTAGGTTGAAAATTGCTAAGTGAGAAGTTTGATTTAACCTGAGGGAGTGCACTTACACTGCGCAAGGCTGTCCTTACCTGGAACCCTTTCCTTAACTGCACCAGCTATATGGCCATTTATTCGTACAGATGATCCACTCCTTATGAATGTGATCATAAAGCTGTATCTAATGGCTTCCTGATAATGGTACATAAGGAGCAGAAGATATATAATTTTACATTTTCTCCGGTAAAATTATCGTTATTACATATTAGCCTTTTCTTTTGATAGAACAAGGGTCAAACAAGTTGAGCCACGTATAGTCTTGGGTCTCTTTATTGTTCAGCATGTTTGTGGAACAAAATGTTAATAGATCACCACCTGCTACCAAGAAGACACGTTTGGAGATTGAAAGCTCTGAAGATTTCCTAGAGTGCTCCTTCTCATATGGATAATAAAGCATTTGATTAGTCTTTTTCCTTTAAGCATTTTACTTCAAACAACAATGTGTATATGAATAACTGAAAAATATTTGATATTTCTGAGGCAATTTTGGTTCATTAACATAAATGGAGGAAAAAATTAAGATCAAAGATAAAAATGGCCGTTAATTCAGAGACCAGATATAATAAAGTTATAAACCATCAATACTCGGACAAAAGCACACAGAAAAATATTTTTGCAGTCATTACTGCGCAGAAAGTGATCATAGAACAAAAGTCATAGATATACAGGATCCAGATACTTATCAAAGCTTATCCAAATAAAAGTAGAGAAGTTATTTTAATTATTTCCCAAATGTAGAAACTGGCACAAATTGGATTTATGTACAAAAAATTATAAGATCAAACAACAAAAGAACTCTTTGAAATTAGAATCCTTCATTTGAGTGTCTTATCAGAGATGAAATCAACGACCCCTCTGAAAGTCAATTCGACTCCTGCTGGACCCTCCTTCATAACTTTCCTTCATTCCAGATCCAGCACTTGCCTTCATAGTTCCTCCACCTCCAATTTTGTCCATTGCTTTCTTCCCTTTCTTCACCTCTGTCAAGAACTGATCCAAACCAAAAGGATCTGCTTCTTCTGCATCCTTCTCAAACTCCACAGGCCTGTCCCTTGGCCCACCTCTCTCAGTAGCACCAGCAAATCCCTTATCAGGCCTGAACCGATCAGTCTTAAGCACCTTATCAAGCTGCTCATCCGCCCCTCCGTACACTTCAGAATCAGCATCCTTCTTTGGCCTATACAAAGTAGAGAGAGTGTTATGCGCTGTAAACAGACCCTTATCATAGATATTGTATTGATCATCCGTTGCAAAGCCAGACTCCATACCCTTCTCCTGGTTAAAGAGCCTTTGGTCATACATAACTTCCCCACCATTTGCAGCATTTCCTCCTGTGTTGGCCATTCCAAGAGCAATCTTCTCACTGACATCTCGGTCCCTGTCCCTCGTAATCTTGCTCTTCTTTGATAGGTGACCATCTTTGGCTTCCAACCTTCTCTCCCTTTCCCTCTCCTTCCTCCTCTCTTCCCTAAGAGCCTCCCTCTTAAGCCGTTCTTCTCTTTCCTCTTTACTTTCCTTTACTGACCTATCCCGATCAGGCTCCACTACCTCCTTCAATGGAGGTACTTCGCCAGTTTTACCAGAAACAACGCCAATACTTTTGTCACCAACAACACCAGAAGCGGCAGCAGCAGTGGCACCGCTTCGCTCCATCCTAGCTCTCTGTGCAAGGGCCCTCAATTCCTGCTCCTTCTTCTCCTTCTCCTTCATCATCAACTCCCTCTGAATCTTGGACCTCATCTCCACGGCCTCTCTTGCCTTCTGCTCCGCCACATACAAAGCCTCACACAATTTGGCGAAGTTGTCATTAATCTGAACCTCCTGAAGGCCTCTGCCATCGGCGGCAAGGCGCTTATCAAGTGGAATAGTATAACCCTTGGGGTTCTTCCAATTGGAAATACAGGGCGGAATTTTCCAGTCCTGCTGGTCCTTGACAGTCACAGGGCGGGGGGGCGAGTGCATAACAGGCACAGGGGGCGACCCCGACGCCTTGGGAACCCTCTTATGCTTAAACTTGGGCGGCTCCAGTGGGTCTTTAGGCATCTCCACCAATTTAATTATCCTTTCCTTTGCACCAGAATTAAACTCCGCCGACTGCTGCGAAGGCGTGTATTTTATATGCGTAGCCGTAGACGACTGTTGCTGAACATTCTTCGGCTGCGCCGCGCTAAGGCGGACGTTTACAATTTTCTCAAGCGCCGCCTTTGTTCTTAGGGTCGTTTCTTCTATTTCCCTTTCTTCATCCTCTTTGTTTTCTGTATTGCTAATTTCACTCTCGATCTTCGGCACCAGATCCCTGTGCTGTGAATACACGATTTTCGAGGCATTTTCGTTCTGTTTGACGATCGCATCGAAGGCAATGTTGCCTTGCGCGTCGACTGAAACCGGCAGAATCTTGGTGTCCTTCTTTTCTTCCTTTCGCCCCATATCGAGAGGGTATTGCGCGACGTGGATTTCAGGAAACGCGCCGCCATCCCCAAAATCTTCGGCCTTGCGTGGAACAAATCCAGCCCTTTTTCCATAAGGAGGGATTTGTTTAGTTTTTGTGTTTACAGCAGGCTTGGACTCTTCCACCCGATTTTTAAACCATGGATCGGATGAAAAATCATACTTTGTCGCGCCAGAGGATTTTGGGGCCGGAAGGCTCCCTAACAGAGTTGCTTCCATTACCTCCACACCATGCAACACTCCGAGAGAAGATTTATTTTTATTTTTGAGAACGCAATGCTCTGCAAATAGGAATTTATTTAAGGGTTTTGTGAAAGATGGTACCTTCAGACAGGATTCAGCAGTCAATTCGCTCTGCAAATATTAGCTTGTAAATTGCCTCTCCTTCTCGGGAAACTCCTTTCCTTAATCCGACTGCAACTGCCGCCTCCTCGAAAGCCCGAAAGCCCGGAAGCCCTAAGTCAACCAGCTCTAGTCCTCTGTAATGCCTGATCAAACCCCGACTTCCTAAAGAGGGCTAAATAACTGCAAAATTTTGCATACCGATGTTCTTTAATTAGATTTTTTAAATATTATATATTGTCACGTTTTTTTTTTGGTTTTTTGTTTTTTTAAATAAAAAATTTATATGTTTATGTTAGTTTTCATTTAGTGTTGTATTGATTTTTGAGGAAAGGTCTTGGTAAATGTAGTAGAGTATTCTTAAAGTTGAATCTATTCAATATTAATTTTTATGTATGTAGTTTTTTATTTTTTTTGTCTTTATATTCTTATATATTTATCTTATATAAATCTAAGTTATAAGATTTATACAATCCATTCAAATCTTGTATATAGTTTTTAAGCTCTTTTGTATCTTCATGATGAACCATCGAGTGTGATTCGAAATGTTGATGGTTAAAAATTGTTCACTCGTCAAATCTAAAAACTTCATACAAGATTATATAAATCTTTATTATACTAATATATATTTATATTGATGAATTTTTTATGCACATTGATCTATCTCCTTTTGTGTTTATAGACAATTTTGTAGTCATTAAAACTTTCATGTGATCATAAACTCATCCTACTCTAATTTTAATTTTAAATTTTGATTAACTCATCCTCTTTACCTTTCTCACTCATAACTAACTAAACACATTTTATGTGACTTGAGGTCATGTGCTAGTATTTAAAGGAATTTAATTGCATTTATTTCAATTCATCTCTCATCTCAAAAAATCCTCACATTGAAGCATTATAGAGCATTCAAAGAGAAATTGATACAAAACAATTGGATTTGGTTTAATGAATCTACGACTAAGACATTTTTTGTTCTATAAGATATTTTTACATTTTATGGGTGTTAGTCTAGGTTAAGTTCCTTGTGAGGTAATGACAACTCTATTCAATTATTTTTAAATCATGTATAAGTTATCAAGAAGAGTAGAGTAGATTGATACTAACAAGATAAGTAGAAGAGTGAGATTGTGTTTAATAGGCAAAATGAGTTTGGATCCAAAGGAGTAGATTAGTGTCGAGAACTTGTTCTAGATTCGCTCACCTTTTCTGTAACAGTACACAAACTAGGCACAAAAATAAAGACACGCTAGATTAAGACATTGCATTTTCAAGGTAGTGACTATAGTCAATCATTTTTGTGTATGTTATATATGTAGACATGGATTGGATAGTACAAAAGATGACAAAGAAATTTGAGGAAGTGTCATTTCTATTTGAGCAATAACCAATAGCATTTGCCAAAATTTATGTCATATTATTTTAATATATTTATCATAGTTAAAAAAAAAGTGAAATACAAATTAAATGACTCATATGGTTAGAAAAATATACACGACAACTCAAAAATTATTAAGTATTTAATTGCTTATGCAGGGCCCATAATGAAAATAGTGTCCAAAATGCGGAGTTTCTTTGAATGGGCATGGTAAAGGAGAGCGTGATGAAACTATAGCATTTTTAAAAGAGCTCTTATCAAGTAGAAAGTAAAATTTGTAGATGCAATGAGATTTAAAAATACACATTTAGTTGTGGATTTGTGTTGTAAATCCACAAGATCTTTTGAAAATTTAAGTTAATTAATATTTGGTTGGTTAAAGAAGAGCAATCATGACATGAATGCAAGACAATTAATGGAAACAACAAAATGACATTCATTAAATAGTTCAAATGTAAGCACATGGAATATGGATTAGGGGGTTTGACTATTCTTGTTATTTTTTGTATTTAAGGTGGGTAGAAAGAATGTGAAAATACAAATACAGGTTGAAAAATGGTAACATAGACCCCTAACACTTACATAAAAAAGTAATATGAGATAGAGTTGAAGAGGATAACGGTTGTTGGCATTAGATAATTATGACTGTGTTTTAGACCTTGTATAAGATACATTAATAAGATCTAGTTTTATTAAGTTGTTTAGTGGTCTATTTTATACATTTGTATTTTTTTATTATCTTACCTCATGTCATTAAATTAATTATTTTTATTGCATGTGTGTTATTACTATATATGAGGGTGACAAAGAGAAAATAAAGTATAAATTGGCTCCATGTGTTGAAACAAAACATAATTGTTAGAGTTTAAAATAAATTATTGTAATTATAAGCATATAATGGGTTTTATGATTATTGTTGGTACTTGGTGTTAGTGTGAATAGGGTACTTTATCTAACTAGTTTTTTTTCTAGCCACTTAAGTCTTTTTTACACTAGATTAAGTTTACTTAGGAACTTTTTTGTTATCCCATATTGGTTATGTTTTTAGTCATTTAGGTGGAATATTCTATTTATACCCACCTCATACTCTCATGTGAGCATTTCATTCTCATTGTATGATTTGCATTCTTTTGAATAGAATTTTATTCCTGCTCATTTTTATTTCTAGTTTTGCTTTACTTTTACTTTATCCATTTTCATTTTTGCGTGACTTTTCTAAAAATTCTTATATGGCATCAAAGCTATTGTGAGATAAAAAAAAATTAAGAAATTTGGGAGTGTAGAGTTGTTATTTTTTAAAGTACATGAGTATGTTCCTCTTGTGTCCTTTGAAGATTCAAAAAAATAGAAAGTGTGGAGAAAATGTGTAGTACCCCTACTCGTTTGAACTCATTAGACTCATATTTTATTATTGTTTGTTTTCAGTGGATACATTATCATGATGTGTTATTCAGACTTTTATGACATTATTTCATTCTTTATCTGGATATGAGATGCATAATTTATTTGCAGTATTTCAATACTTGTGATTTATGGCATTTTATGGATTATTGCTATGTACTAACATTTTACTTTATCTATGCAATGTGTAATTATATGTTGTGTGTCTGTGAGTGTATTGGATGCAAGGGGACGATTTTCCTTCACTCATTTCGGTGAGACAGGGAACGTCACGATTCTCCTTCATCGGTGTGTATGTCGTGTTTTCTATATTGTATATATGGATGTGTGGTTCGGTGATGTAGGATATTGCAAGTACAAGTACCGGGTAGGTACGGGGTATCGTCTCCACCTGGCTTCACAGGTTTGAGCGTGCCATATATTTTTTGATGGAAGTGGAGGAGGTAGTAGTTGAGCCTATTTTACTCATTTACACTCGTGTGAGTGTCGTCGGTTGGTCGTCTTGTCAGTTAGTTTGGCCTTCGTATTTTGTCGTTTGATCTTTTTATGAGTGCTTGCTTGAGATTTGTTCAGTTTGTGTGTTTTAGTGGATTTGATTAATTAATTAAGTTTATGGAGTTATCTCATAGTTGAATTAGGTATGCATTGAGATTATAAATTTAGTTAATTAAAAGAAGTTATTAAATTAAGTTGCAAGTTGCATGATTTTAGAAATATAATTATTTAAATTTTAATGGAAAAATAAATTGGATTAATTGCATTTATTGTTTCCTAGAATTTTAAATAGAATAAAAGAATAAATAATTGAATAAAAGAATTAATTAGAATTGAAGTATGTCAAAAAACAATAGCAAGAGAAAATGCCTTTGCGAGCGAAAAAGCAATGCAATGCATCGACATCCTTTTTTGAGCGTTCTTATCCGCCGCGAGGAAATTATAGAGGCTTTGCAAATCGATTCGTTGTTTTGGCTAATAACTTCGGGACTGAGGATCTTGGTAGGGTCATATCATGGACCCGCGATCAAGAGGCCTTCTTTTCAAAAACAAAATACTCTTTGGTTAATGTGGTTAGGGCTCCCCCCCCCCCCCCCCTCTTTACAATGGTTGGGATTGGGATCAGCATTTGGTGAGCCGCAGAAATAAAAGGGCATTAGGGCAACCAAACAGCCCCAAACGAAATTCCAATCATTGTCGGGAGGAGGGTTTTGTAAAACCTAACCAGTCAAAGAGTTCCTCTGCTTGCCATATTTTTCCTCCACGAAAATCTCTGGGTAAATTATCAGAGGATATGGAATCCCCTGGCTGTCACAATTCTAAGGAAGTCGAGCACCCAATGATGGATCTACCTTCAAATTCCCCAGCTACTCCTAACGGGTTGGTCATTGAAATTGATAATCATACCCAGGTCAAGTATCAAATGCATTGCAGCGACAAAATGATCTTTGCTCGGTGGAAAGGTTGGGGGATCTCGTCTGAACAAATTGCCAACTGGGTGTCATCTTCCTTCAATAACTAGGTAAAAATTGACATCCTTCCTGATAATTTCTTAGCTATTGAATGTGGTAATCAGAGTCTGAGAAATACATTGCTAAACGAGGATATATTAACATTTAAGGGTCTAGGGTTTGATTGACGGGAATGGCAACCTCTCTTTCTCCCATCTCAATTCGATTCCTACATGGTTAATAGAGCAATTTCACTTGATAAATTTCCTTTAGAATTATGAAATAATGACTTTTTAAGAATAATAGGCAACAAAATAGGTAAATTTGTAGAATTCAAAAAATCAGCCCTAAGCTTCTTTAACCAGCTCTTAATCATTAATATGAATATTAACATTAAATCTTTAGAGCCTATAACTCTGAAATGCGATAAATCTTGTTTAACCCTAGAATTACCCTTTTATAATGGTCCTTTTGAAGATTCTATGCCAAGGAAGATCCCCTTTGAGAAACCTTTCCCTGAATCGTTGCTCAATTCTAATCGCGCACCATTCAGATTCGTGGAAGGAAGGGGTTTCACCCTAGAAGACTATAAGATTGATATTAACCCTAATCATCTCACCACGGACCTATATCCTCATAGCTCCCATGTTAAGCCCTCTCGCTCCCCTCTTCCTCCACTGCTAACTATTAATTCACCTATAGCTGACTCCCTTCTTAGGGATCAAGATCTGGAAGATGGTGAAATCAACGAGGTTATCCCTCAGAATGAGCAGCTAGGTCTGACAAATATGTCATCATCTAGCTCTCTCATTCCACCAGAAAAGTTGTGTCCCTTGGCGTCTCCCCCTTCAAAGGAACTAATTACCTCTGAGCAATCAGCAGAGATGGATAGGCTTTCCCCGGATCCAAGATTGGCATCCTTGCAAGATCAACCAATCTCTCTAGTCTCAAGATTGGAGGGCTTTGAGGAGGTAGAGGCTCGCCCCCTATCTTTGAAGGTTGTTTATGATATAATTGTAGAATCTGAGAATGATCGAGTGGCTAGGGAAGTTAGCATCATTGCCAATTTTGTAGGGGAAGAAGTAGTAAACGACCTCATAGATCAATTGGTTGCTGAAATCTGTAATGATGAGGAGTTGGAAAGACAAAGGGATCTCTTAGTAAAAAATCTAGTGGATGATACTAGAGTCGACTTAGAAACAGATGAACTATTTATAGCATTAGATAACTTAGAAAATGATAACCCTAATACTCTTGGCATTCTCAGCTCTGATAGAAGTAAAGACTCTCCTGATTACGCTAAACATAGTAAGAGAAGAGGTAGGAGATCCCTTGCTGAACTAAGATCAAAGGATGGAGATGCCAAGGGGCAGTCTAAAATATCTACTCTTTTTAATACAGGGGAGGGGAAGTTCCTCCCCACAGAGCCATGAAAATCATAACATGGAATGTTAGGGGCCTGAATGCCCCTAACAAACAGTGCATCTTAAAGCGTTGCATCTCTGATTCTAAACCAGATATAATGTTAATCCAAGAAACCAAAATGAACTCCTCTGAGATTGTCCTTTTTGAGAAAAAACTAGGCGTTAGACAGCTAAAGCATTCCCCTGCTACAGGGGCCTCAAGGGGCTTAGCTATCATTTGGGACTCTAGATTCATCTTGTTTACACCTTTAGAGGTTAAGCAAAATTGGATGGGAGGAGAAGTAGTAAGTTATAAAAATAACCTAAGTTTCAAATTGATTAACGTTTACGGCCCTATCCAAAATAGGGATAAGGCTAGGGTATGGGCAGATCTGAAGTTTTTCCTTAGAAGTTTCCCAAATGATGTATTCATCATTGGGGGAGATTTCAATGCTATCACCAAGGTAGTAGACAAAAGAGGAGGTAGCAACAAAATTCCCCCAGTGGCTGCAAATTTCAATCATTGGATCAATAGGGACTCCCTGTTGGAAATCCAAGCGACAGAGAATGCCTTCACCTGGAACAACAGAAGGCTCGGTTTCTGTAACATTGTTGAGAAACTTGATAGGTTCTTTATCCATGGAGGGCTCTTGGAGCTTAATTTTACCCTGAATGCAGAACCCCTCCCTTTATCAGGATCTAACCATTTCCCACTCCAACTAAACTTATTATCTGACCACTCCCCCTAAAAAATGTCCCTTCAAATTTGAGAGCATGCGGTTCAGAGATGATAACTTTTTAAACTTAATTGAGAATTGGTGGAGGAGCTCTGTTTTTTCTAGTTCGAAGATGTTTATTATCACAAGCAAGTTAAAGCTTATCAAAAGGAAGCTCTTAGCATGGAACAGGACTAATTTTGGAAATATTTTTGATTAAAAACTCTTAATAGAAAATGATCTAAAGAATGTTAACATTGAAGTTCTTGAGAAGGGGATTCTCTTCCTCAAAGAAAAGGCTCTACTCTCTGAGTATGAAAAGACACTCTCAAATGAAGAGATCTTCTGGAAACAAAAATCAAGGGAGACTTGGTTGAGTGATGGGGATTGAAATACTAAGTTTTTTCACAATAGTACTAAGCAGAGGCGATGGGTCAACCAAATCTCTAAAATTAAGAATTGTCAGGGCTCCATTCTGTCTAAACTGGATGATGTTGCCTCTGAGGCAGTAAGGGTTTTTGATAAAATCTTAAACAATATTGAATGCTCCAACCTCAGAGGCCAACTCAATATTATCAAGAATCTTCCAAAACTCATTAACGATGACCACAATAATATCCTGTTAAAGAAATTATCTGAGGAAGAGGTTAAATCTATCCTTATGAAGATGAATCTGGACAAGGCCCCAGGCCCGGATGGCTTCCCCATTATCTTTTTTCAAAAATGTTGGGGTTTTATGGGGACCGAGATCACAGATGCCTTAGAAGGTGTTAGGAACTCTGGTAAGATTCTCAAAGAGATCAACAATACATTCCTAGCTCTCATCCCCAGAAAAGAGAATCCTGAAAGCTTTAATGACTTAAGACCAATAACCCTTTTCAATACTCTGTACAAACTCGTAACCAAAACCCTAGCAGCTAGACTCCAGAATCTTCTTCCCATTATCATTAGTGAAGAACAAACCGACTTCGTAGCAGATAGATCAATCTATGACGGGGTTATTATAGCCCAAGAGGCCATTCATTCGGTCCAGCTCAACAGGGCCTCAAGTATGCTAGTCAAATTAGACATAAGCAAAGCTTACGACAAAGTTGATTGGCGCTTCCTATGTAAATGCTTAGAGGCCTTTGGATTTTCCAAATCCTGGATCAACCTAATCTTTGAATGTATATCCACCCCCAAATTATCTGTCTTGGTTAATGGTTACCCAAAAGGTTTCTTCAGCAGCTCGAGAGGGCTCAGGCAAGGAGATCCTATGTCCCCCTTCCTCTTCATCATCATGGTTGAAGCCTTAGGTAGATCATGTGAGATTTTGCCAAGATCAAGGGCACAATGAAAAGTATTAAAATAGAGACAAAAGAATGACAAGAACAAACTGTATTCTCATCAATATGAAAATGATCAACTAGATTCACCAATACAATGAATATAGGCCTTCTTATATAGGCAAGGCCATATGGATGTATGAGCACACAATCATGACATGTGGCTCAATGAGAAACAAGGGTAGGTAAGAAATACTAGGGGTAGGTAGGAGAAATAATATAATATTCCACAAGAGGTGGATGACCCACCGAATGTGGAGTGTAACAACAAAACAAGACCACAAAAGGTGGAATTTCTCCTACAAGCTCTATCCCTATGTGCACACTTCCCTAAGTGTCTTAAATCCAAACTACGAAGAAATGCATTATCCTAAGTTAACTTAAGTAAAGTGTAATAATATCCATAATGAATATTTATTTACACCAACACCCCCCCTTAAGTGCAACTTAGGGAAATGAAGACTCAAGTCAATAATGTAAGATGGGTCTCGGCTACTAGGCCATGTTAGGTACCCATGTACAATATGCAAATGCAAGCAAAACTATGCAATGCAATCTCTCACAAACGAAGAAAAAGAGAAAACCCAGTGGGAAAAAACTCCCCCCCAAAAGAGAGATGAAAGTACAAAAGACTCTCAAAGAAGATGGACAAAACCTTAAAGAGGAAAAAGTCCCCCCCACAAGAGAGGAAGGAGAAGTCAGCTGAGCCCCCCTAATGACACATCCCACACCCCCAAGAGAGCTCGCAACTACTGGAACTTACTCTCGGTGAAAGGTTTGGTGAATATGTCTGCAACCTGCTCCACTGTAGGACAATATTGCAAATCAATGACCTGCTCTTGAATGAGCTCTCGGATATAGTGCATATGAATCTCGATGTGTTTGGTTCGCTGGTGCTGGACCGGGTTCTTCGAGATTGCAATAGCACTTTGATTGTCGCAATAGAGAACTGTCAGCCGTGGAGTGGTGAACCCAAACTTTGTGAGAATCTGTTGAAGCCAAATGGTCTCAGTCGCTGCATTAACAACGCCTCGATAATCAGCCTCAGTCGAAGAAAGAGCAATAGCATGCTGCTTCTTGCTCTGCCAACAAATGGGGCCTGAACCAAGGTGAAAACTATAACCGGAAGTAGACTTACGATCATCAAGATTGCCAGCCCAATCAGAGTCTGTGTAACCAACTGAGCGAAGTCTTATGCCTGTTGCATAGTGAATCCCATAGTGATGTGTACCCTAGATATAATGAAGGATGCGTTTGGTAGATTTCCTATGAAGCTCATGTGGTTCCTGCATGAAGCGGGAAACCATGCCAACTGCAAATGAAATATTAGGGCATGTATGGGTCAAGTAGATGAGACTACCCACAAGCTGACGATACAAAGTGGCATCAACTGGTGGAGAAGAACACTCAAGCTTGACTCCAGAAAGAAAGGGAGTTGGTGCAGGCTTACAATCACCCATATGAAAGCGTGCAAGTAGATCAAGAGCATACTTGGGTTGCGATAGTGTAATCCCGGAAGGTGACTATGAAATCTCTATCCCGAGAAAGTAGTGCAAAAGACCCAAGTCAGTCATAGCAAATCAGTCATGCAAAGCAGATTTGACCCTGCTAATGATGGATGCGATACTCCCTGTAATGATCAAATCATCAACATAGAGCACAAGTATCAAGTGAGAGTCATCCTATCACAAAATATAGACATTCAGATCAGAATGACACCTGGTGAACCCTACTGAGAGAAGAAAGGAATCCATCTTGGCATACCAAGCCCTGGGAGCCTGCTTAAGGCCATAGATAGATTTCCTTAATCTGCAAACCAAGGAAGTATCCTGGATGAAACCCTGTGGCTGCTCCATATAAATCTCCTCATCAAGATCACCATGAAGAAAAGCACTCTTCACATCCATCTGATGTACAACCCAACCATGAGCTGTAGAAATAGCAAGTGTCAAGCGAATGGAGTTCATCTTGGCTATGGGCGCAAAGGTCTCAGTATAGTCAACACCTGCAACCTGAGAGAAACCTTTTGTAACAAGCCGAGCCTTATACTTATCCACACTACCATCCGCAGCATACTTGGTCTGATAGATCCACTTACATCAAACCATCTTTCTCCCCTTAGGGAGATGGACTAAATCCCATGTGTTGTTCCTCATCAAGGAACTATACTCTTCCTCCATAGCTTGGTCCCACTCAGGAACCCCTAATGCTTCCCGAAATGTCTGTGGATCGAAAGCAGTAGCAATGAATGCATGTGGAAGATCCTGATGTTGTGATCGAGTTCTTCGTGTATCTAAAGGATCCCCAACAAGAGAACTCGCGGACTCAAGTGTCTTTCAAGCCCAACGAGGTCTAGGTGGAGGTGGAGAACGAGGCTCCTCAACTGCAAGTGGACCCTACAAAGGTGTAACCTTGCGAGTTGGAGTTGAAGGAGTCTCATCATCTGAATCACTAGCATCACTATCCACAATGGAGGAAGGTGGAGGAGGTAGAGAGGCTAAGATAGGAGACCTTTCCTCAAAGTGAACACTCCTCTCAATGAACACCTCATGTGTCTCAGGATCCATCAATCTATATGCCTTAACACCCTCAGGATATCCAACAAATATGCAAGGCCGACTCTGAGGTTCTAATGCCTTACGCTTCTGTGGAGGTATGCGAACCCATGCTGGACACCCAAAGACTCTGAAATGTCTCACAATCGGTTTCCTACCAGCCCAAGCCTCAAAAGGAGTAATACGTTGCAAAGCTTTGTGAGGAACCCGATTCTGGATGTGTGTGGCACAACTGATAGTCTCAGCCCAAAAGGCGGGATCAAGAGAACGTGCATGAATCATACAAATAGCCATTTCTTTGAGAGTTCTATTCTTGCATTGTGCAACTCTGTTCTATTGTGGAGTGTATGCTACAAAATATTGAAGATCAATCCCCTCAAATATACAAAAATCCTCAAGTCTCTTGTTCACATATTCCCTTCCATTATCTGTACGAAGAATCTTAACCACTTTCCTGGATTGCTTCTCCACACGAGTCTTGAAGTCTTGAAATCTGTCAAATACTTCACTCTTATGAATGAGAAAGTAGACCCAAGTGAAGCGAGAGTAGTCGTCAATGAAGGTGAGGACATAGCGGGCCTTGCTAAATGAAGGTGATGGAAATGGACCTGCTACATCGCTGTGAACAAGTTGAAGAACTTCCAAAGCTCTCCAAGCTTTCCCCTTATCAAACTTCTCCTCGGGATGCTTGCCCATGGAACACCCTGAACATACACCCTCTGAAAAACTGATTCGAGGTAGACCTGTGACCATGTCTTTAGTGTTGAGCTATTGAAGATAGCAGTAGTTGAGGTGACCAAACCGATCATGCCATAGCTTACTTTTGGAATTTGAATGAGTAAGCAAGGCCCTAGAAGGTGAACTTGGCACAAAGTGGGATAATGAATAAAGCCTTGAGTTGTCATTGACTTGTCCCACTGCTACTAAGGCATCATCATCAAGTTTCTTTACCACAACTAAATCTGGTGTAAACTCAACCTTTTTTCCATTCCCATAGTGAGTGATTTGGTAGATAGAGAGAAGGTTGGTGGACAAGTTAGGAACATAGAGAACATTCTCAAATGTTCCATCATCCATGTCAATTGAACCTTTCCCTTCAACCTCTACTTGTGTATCATCACCTATGTAAATGTGAGGTACCTTAGATGGCTCCAATGAAGAAAACTACTCCTTTGTAGAACCCATGTGATATGAGGCACCCGAGTCAAGTATCCACTGCTATGAAGAACCTGTTGTAGCCACAAATGCTTGCCCTTTTCCCTTAGAATGTGTGGAAGAGGAAGGAGATGAATCCTTCTTTGTGTAGGCGGATGGCAAGTTGATGTTGTTTTTCTTAAGAAGATTAGTTAACTCATCAACTTGTTTTGTGTGGCATCGATGTTCATCATGACCATACTTCTTGCAATATGCACAAGTTGGTTTATCCTTCTTAGTTGGTGTCCCCTTCTTGGAAGAGGATGAAAAATCGCCTTGTGATGGAGAGGATGATTGTCCTTTTTCCTGTTGTGGCTTAGACTTGGAGTGCTTCTTCTTCTTGTTGGAATCTTTGCGTTGACTTCCTTGATTCACTTGATTAGCCACCAAAGCCTAGGACTTTGAAGACTTGAGAAGCCCCATGTTCAACAACTTAGATTGTTCCAATATCAACATTTCTGTGAAAGCATCAAATGAAGGCATAACATAGGAACTCCCCACTGTCAAACGATGAGTTTGGAAGCTAGACACAAATGTTGCATATTCTGGTGCAAGCTTGTCCAACAAGTTGAATATCAACTGAGCATCCTTTTTGTCAATTCCACAATCCTTAAGCTTTGCTCTTAGCTCATTTGCTTTGGTGACATAATCTTGGATTGTATCAAAACTCTTGGGATCCAAGTTGGTGAGCTCATTGTCAATCTTATAACCTCTGATTTCATCAACTTGACCATACAATTTCTGAAACATATCCCAAGCATCTTTGATTGTAGTACACTTCTCAATATGAAAGATGAGGTCATCTGATACATACTTGCGAAAAGTTCCAAGAGCCATGTAATTCTTAGTGAGCCATTCTAACTGAGAATTAGGATCAGCCTTAGGATTAGGTGGTGTTGCTATTGTTCCATCTATGTAATGCGTGAGACCTTTTTCCATTAATTTGCTCCATACTTTAATTTTCCATGATGCATAATTATATGGCATTAAAGGTGGAAATTTATGAGGACTCATTGCAACAAAAATGAAAGAGCACAAGGAAAGAGAGGCACAATCACACAAGACACCCCCCCAAATTCACTCAATCAAAGAACCCCCCCAAAAGTGATGATTTGGCACTTTATACTTAGTGCATGTACAATGGGCCACTTGCAAAAAATGGCAAAGTGGACTTTTGATTTCAATTTTACAACTGCCTCAATAAGGCTAAAAGAGACTCAAACTAATAATGCAAGAGATCTAAACTAAGATCCAAGCAATTTACAAGTACCAAATAGGCCAAATAAGACCAATATATGAAAGTACAATTTCTACTTAAAATCTCTGGAATCTGATCATAGATTATGAAAGTAGATGAAAAAACATGCACTTTCAAAAAAAACGACACCTGAAAAGGAGGTCGTATGAGCTCAAACGAGGCCTTTGAAGTTGTAGAATTGAGGATTGGACAGGTACAGCTGAGAGTATCTGAAAATTATGAAAAATATATGCACCAAAACCAGAAAATAACCACAACACTATGAAGAGCACGAAAAATTAGCCCAAATAAAAAAAAATTGCACCCAAAAAGGAGCAAAATTGAGCAAGTTATGGGCCTCCAAAGTTGACCCAAAAATCCAAACTGCTCAACGAAGAGGGGTCTAAAAATTTCCAAAGAAAATGCTGACTAGGTATAGACTGGGTGCTGACTATGCGCTGCTGACTGGGCAGAAGTTGACGTACCATCTGAATTGAGCAGAAAATTTCCTCCACACCCAAAAATTGATTTTCGCCAAAATAGGTCGAATTTATACTCGATTTTTATGGAAACAGCCTCCTGGACGCAATGGTGAGGTTGAAAATGCTCTAAGATGCCTCCAAAAAATTAATCCCCTCAGATCCAAAAATAGAAGCCTTCCACGATGTCTCCAAACACTAATCAATGAAGCCCCAATGGCTCTGATACCATGTGAGATTTTGCCAAGATCAAGGGCACACTGAAAAGTATTAAAATAGAGACAAAATAATGACAAAAACAAACCTTATTCTCATCAATATGAAAATGATCAACTAGATTCACCAATACAATGAATATAGGCCTTCTTATATAGGCAAGGCCATATGGATGTACGAGCACACAATCATGACATGTGGCTCAATGAGAAACAAGGGTAGGTAAGAAATATTAGGGGTAGGTAGGAGAAATAATATAATATTCCACAAGAGGTGGATGACCCATTGAATGTGGAGTGTAACAACAAAACAAGACCACAAAAGGTAGAATTTCTCCTACAAGCTCTATCCCTATGTGCACACTTCCCTAAGTGTCTCAAATCCAAACTACGAAGAAATGCATTATCCTAAGTTAACTTAAGTAAAGTGTAATAATATCCATAATGAATATTTATTTACACCAACAGATCTATCTCTAAGGCCAAAGAGGAAGGTGGGATCCAAGGAATCCCCATTACCAACGACCACCCTCCCTTTACCCACCAGCAATTTGTCGATGACACGATGCCTTATGGGCAGGGAAGTGTAAGGGAAGATAGCACCTTCAAATGCATCCTTAATTCCTATATGCTAGCCTCGGGTCAAGAGGTGAATCTGGCTAAGTCTGCAGTTTTAATATTCAACATAGACCCCTCTTTAGGAAAAGAGATCTGCAATGTCTTGGAGATTAGTCAAGGAACTCTTCCTTGCAAATATCTAGGCATTCCCCTTGACAAGGGTAGAAGACCCTCAAAATTATGGGACAACTTGGTGGATAAAATCAAGTCTAGGATTAACACTTGGAAAGGAAAATGGCTTTCATCTGTAGGTAGGCAACCTTGGTTAGATTGGTGTTGTTAGCTATGCCCATTTACCAGCTCTCCTGTCAACATTGATCTTCTTCTAAACTTGCAGAGCTCAACAAGCATCTTAGGACTTTCTTTTGGCAAGGTGCTAATGACAATCATAAAATATCACTCATATCCTGGGACAAGATATGCAAACCTAAAGAAGAAGGAGGAGTTGGCATTAAAAACCTCTATGATCAGGGCAAAGCCTTGGGTGCCAAGCTGGTTTGGAGAATGTTCAGAGCCCCCCACCTCAAATGGGCTCGCCTGCTGCACCACAAATATCTTAATGGAGGGAATCCTATCCAAATCTTCAGAGAAACCAACCCTCCCAGAGGGTCTTGCTTATGGAATTTTATGCTAGACTGCAAGAGGATTATCTCTGACAGACTTACTTGGAACCTAGGGTCTAGGGATAAAGCTCTTTTCTAGTCTGATTCTTGGGGTGGGTATAAGGCTATTGATAATATCCATGACTTTGGTGCTACTCGTATCCTTCTTGAATCACATAGAGGACCCATGTTAAACAACCATATCTCCCCTTCAGATGATGGGGTCGGTTGGCAATGGATCGAGAAGGAAGATGAGGATATCCCGGTAAGAGATAAACAAAAACTAACGGCAATTCTCAAATCAAGTAACATTGCCTTAGGTCATATTGAGGACAAGCTCATCTGGGATGGATCCCTAAGAGGAGAATAGAACTCTAAGGATGGGTACTCTCTCATCTCCAAATCATTTATAAGACCTATGACTGAGCTTCCCTTGAAACTCTGTTGGGATAAATATTGTCTGCCTAAGGCAGGTATCTTCTCCTAGCTTGCGGTTCAGAACAAGCTCCTAACAGTGGACAAATTTAGAAGAATGGGGTATGAGGGCCCTAGTAGATTTCCTCTTTGCGAGCCAGACGAGGAAGACACTAATCATATCCTCCTTAACTGCCCCTTTGCTCACAAATGTTGGATCTGGTTCACCAACAAACTTGAATGGTCTGCAGCCTTCCCCCACACCATCTTTGGAATGCTCAAGGCATGGCCCCTCCTTAGGTGTGGTTGTCTCTTTAAAGGTTTATGGACAACTCTTCCTTCTTCCATAACGTGGGAACTATGGAAGGAGGGAAATAGACGTCTCTTTAAGAATGAAAAGCTAGAGGCTCCTAGAATCATTAACAGGATAGAGTCAGCTATAACTGAGCTCATGAACAACCGACTATCATCAGGCACATTGAAGAATGCCTCTATCACTTATTGGGATGAAAAGATGAAAAAACGTTGGGAAGGCTTATCCTTTCCTCCCTTTGTAGGAGACGGTCCCATTGCAAGTCTTAGATCAAGGGATGCATACAGATGGCAGCCCCCAGGCGAAGGTAGGGTGAAGCTAAACTTTGATGGGGCATCCCGTGGCAATCCAAGGCAAGTAGGGATAGGATGTGTTGTTCATAATTGGGAAGGCAAAGAACTAGCAACCCTTGCCTCTCCGGTTGGCATCAATACCAACAATTGGGTGGAACTTATGGCCTTGGTGGAGGGTCTACATGTATGTAGGAAACTAGGAGTTAAGAACTTGGATATTGAAGGAGATTTGGCTATAATCATCAATGCTCTGAGGAAAGGTAGTATGCCTAATTGGAGACTTAACACTTTGCTGACAAAAACTCTTGACTTATGCAAAGATTTTGACAGGTTCACAATGAATCATATTTATAGGGAAGGCAATAAAAGAGTGGATGAGTTGGCCAACATGGGAGCTGATGGCATCAAACTTTTGTCTGTGCCACCTTAAGGCAACCCCTTCTTTTGTTTTCGTGTCCTAAATGTTCGTTAGCATGTTTCCCCTTTCATCCCCTTATGTTTCTCTTGCCCAGACTCTGTTTTAACCCCCTTATTTAGACCTCTCCCTGCCCCCTGCATATACGTATAAATACTCAGACAAACATTCAACTTAAATATGCCCATATATCTGTTCTCCCAGACTTTAACTCAGGTAGTTAGGCTCAATCCATGGTCTGATATAATCATTAAAACACAAATCTTAATCATATATTTTTATACCTCTCCTTCATACCCATTTAGTCTTCCATCCTTTAGCCCAAGGAGAGGCCCCTCATCTAATATTTTTGTTTATACTTATCTAGGAACTTTCATTATCAGACCCGCACCTTGATTCAAACATCCATCCTCATATTCAACCTCACACCTACATATATATATATGCAGGTATAATCTCTCATTCTTGCAGCGCAGGACCCTTTCATGAATTATCTGGGACAGATAAGCACTTTCATCCCTGACGCATGTATTAATATTCTCTTTACAGATATATAGGCATTTTATACACACACACACACACACAAATATATATATATATATATATATATATATATATATATATATATATATATATATATATATATATTCTTATTTGTCTCTTGGAAGTTTTCTGATCTTTTATCCTTGAATATCGGCTTAAATCCTTATTTTACCCATCTCTTCATTTATCTGAAGGTAGATATGCCTTGACTCAATTTCATAATTTCTTAGAGTCTTGCTTCTAAATATATATACATTTATATTTTTTTTTCTAGGTATATTTACTCTTCCTCTCCATAGATATATTCATAGGTTTTAGATTTATAACTAGATATTTAGTTATATATATATATATACATATATACATACATATATACATATATATATATATATGTATGTATATATATATACATGTATATATATATATACATGTGTATATATATATATACATGTGTATATATATATATATACATGTGTATATATATACATGTGTATATATATATACATGTGTATATATATATATACATGTGTATATATATATATACATGTGTATATATACATGTGTATATATATATACATGTATATATATACATGTGTATATATATATATACATGTATATATATATATATATATATATATATATATATATATATATATATATATACATATATACATATATATCAGATTTAGATGTTTAAGTATTTCCTCCTTATATTTGATCACTCCTAAATTCAACCTTTTTAGTCTTGCTCCTCCGCTAGGATAAGCTTTAAGACTAAAAAGAGGCAATACTATACATTAATGAGCATAGGTATATAAACGTGCTGGCATATCTCGCTCCCGGATATATGTGATCATGGATATATAGGTATTATTATTTATGTAGATATTGCCTTCTTTTAGGACTAAAACTTACCCAACTATCCTCATCTCTATTTTACCTTTTCGGTCCCCTATATTTGGCGAGCCGCAGCAAACGCGTGAGACGTAATGGTCGGACATCTCACGTCAAATCACTTCTCGATCAATTCATCCTGACGGCTCTTAGCATAGTCGAGGTGAGGTTGCCTCTTTGAAGTGACAGTTGAGGTACCCTTTTCCTGATGGATTTAGGCGGGGCAATAATTACCTTGATTCTTGAAGATTGCACTCTTGCATCGTATCAACTCATTATGTAGTTGCTCATTATGATGCATTAAGAGGGCGAGTTATATTTGGAAAGCCAAGTTGGTCCTCTTTGTCTTTTCTCAGTTAAGCTCCGATGGATACCACTCTCAGGCTTCTAGGGTTGAAACGTCATATGGCTTTTGTAGGCGAGATCAAGGATGAGAGAATGAAAGGCATTCTTGTCCAATAGAACCCTATGATCTCTGGAGTAGTAATGAAATTTTTAGGGAAGGAATTCATTATGAATAAAGACCGAACCAGAGTAAATTCGAACATTGCAGCTATGTTTCTAGCCCTCGCAATGCACTTTGAGAAAGATAGGGATATAGTGGTTAAACTATGCAAGCGAGTCTTCATTAAAGATATCCTCGGTGAATCAGAGAGGGTGGTGATTAAAATTGATGAGGAACTCACAGCTCCCAAACCTCAAGACTATGATACCCTTATCAGAATGAATAACCCAGTTCCACGTTTCCCCATTCTGGAAATTGGCGACCCTGCGGCCTTTGAAACTCTTCGTCCAGTTAGAAGCCGAAATTTCCTTTTCCTCTCTTGGATTCTTCATGTTAAGAAACCTCCTCATGAGAAATGGTTGTCCAACTATTTGGAGGCGGATAATATCAGGGTCATCCCTGATAATGTGCCTATCCCACACCCCCCTGTCAGCTCTGCAGCATCAAAGCCAGAAAGCTCTAGCTCCAAGCCTTCCCAGAGGCCTGGCAAGACAGGTTGAAGCTCCTCCGGATGACATGTTTCGAGGTTTTTGTTGGGTTATCAAAGAACTTGTTTTTTTGTTGTTAGCAGTAACAAAACTTTTCATATGGACAATTTCACTTAGTTTATAAAACTTTGATAGATTTGTCTCATAAATATGTTTATGCTCTGCTAATACTTTCTTGGTGATCTTCAGGCAGTATAGCCTTGTTGCCGCTTCTTAAGATTGTTATACTTTGAACATATATAGACATAAAGCCATATATCCATATTTTATATAGATATATGTATATATGCTTATATATTTAAAAATGGCGATCTTTCAAATTTCTATTTCAATGGTGTTTCCTCTCTATTATTTCCAGCTTTTCAGATTAGGCTAGCTCATATGGCTCTTTTATCATCTACGCTTTTTGGGCATGGTAGGATCTTTGTTTAATTCAAAATCTATTATGAATGATAGCCCATTGCACTATCTATGCTAGAAGGACTAAAGATCCCTCTGAAGGTTAGCAGCTTGGTCTCTACATTCGGGGATCTTCATGACTAGTTTTGATTTTCCTGATGTTATGTCTCTTGTTTTGTTCTTAAGAAGTTTTCAGGCTATAATGTCTATAGGATGCTTTAACTTAGCTTCGTAATTTTGTTAAGTTGTGTTTATGCTTTGCTTCATCCTCTTCCTTGTGTATGATCGGCTCTAGCTACCTTCAGGCTCTCTCGGCCTTCCATGGTCGCAATATATATGTGTGTGTGTGTGTGTGTGTGTGTGTGTGTGTGTATACATATACATATATATACATAACCATATTTATATATAGTTTCCTATTTTCCTGCCTATTCTCTCAGTTTTAAGTTAAATCAGACTCAGATGCATATGTCAATATTCATCTTTCTTCCCAATAATCTCCAGCATCATATTATTAGATTTAGGGACGACCTAATAAAATTTTATCTCACTTTAAGCTTTCCCATGACACTCAATTAGGGCCTGGAAGGCTCTCGAATCAAATTCTTTAAGATGGTAGCTCCTCGCAATCTCTTTGCAGGATTATTTATGAAATTTGCCTCGTTAATGTTTATTGAGTTTATGATATTCGATGAGTAATCACTCCTCGCATTATGTTTTTGGAGATTTTTTGAGACTAATATTTTGAGTTGTGTATCCTAACAGGGTGACCATCTAGGCAGGTATGATATATTGTATAAGCTGACCTATTCGGTTTTCCTTTTCCTAACATTCTGGTGAGAGTTTTTTTCAACATTTTGTACAACATAGGGAGCAGAGCATGCTTTACCCTGTGTTTCAGGAATAGCAAGAATTGTCGCCCACAAGTAGCAGGACCACCCTAAGAGTTGGGCAATCTACTGCTTAACTTTACACAGAGGATTTCTACACACAATCTTTGTTATTTTGGACAAGATCCCTTTGTGATCTTGTATCTCCATTTTGTAACTCATTCTTAATTTTTTCTGATCCTCGAGGGATCTGGGCTAGACCGAAGGTTTTCTTCCCTCCATTCTTTTCTACCGGTGCCCACACTAAATGGAGGTGTAAATGTAAATCTAACTATTTTTTAAATTAATAAAATTCTTTGGCCTTGGCCTTTTATCGATCAAAAAAATAAAATTAGAATTGAAGTATTGCTTTAATTTCTTTATTTAGAAAATTAATTAATTTGCATGAGAAAAGAAAAGAATGAAAAATGATTTTTAATTATTGCATGGTAACTTATCCCTTTGTTAGAAAATTGGGGAAAAAAAATGCTTTTATTACTAAATTTAGGTTTTTGGAAAAAAAGATATTCAACCTAGAGTTTTAGTTTTAAAAGGGGAATAGGTCATTATTTTAGGATAGACACAGGAAATAGGTCAGGGATTTAGGTGAAGAGAAATTTATTTGGAAGCTTGTTGAAGGATTGGTTCTCTTCTAGAAATTTCTTCCAGGAAAGCTATACCAGGTGGGTGGCTTCGTTTGATTGTTTGTTTAAATAAAAAATTATTACTTATTTCTTCTTTCTGAATGATGTGTGTGTTAAGATGTTTGTCAAATCTAAAATCATGTCTGATTGTTTCTTGTTCTTAGCTAAAGTCCATTCCTGAAGTTAATTTTTGGTTTATGGAAAGAAGTTATTTTCTAGGTGTTTTTAGATTAAAATTTTGAGAAGATTTGGAAATGTTATTATGGCAAATTTTGCCAAGATTTTTATTGTGCATGAAAATTGCAAGATTTGGGAGGAATGAGATTTACCAGAGAAAATATTCCCTCTTGTTTGATTTTTGTTTCGATACTTGGCTATGGCAGTCCTTTTTAATATTTGTGTATCTATGTGGAATTATTTAGTTATTTTAGAAATAAATTTAATCATTAATTAAATTTATTGTGTTATTAAAAGTTTATATTATTTTGGAGAAATTATGTATTAATTAATTTCCCTTTTAATAAATTCGATTGGAAATAAATTTTGGTTGAAAATAGAATTTACTGGTTTTTAGGTTATTGTATGTAAAAAAAAAAATTTTAAAAAATTAGATTTAAAAAAAAAAATTAGAAAAAAATAAAATAAATTAAATTAAAAATATATATAAATTAGAAAAAAAAATTATTAAATTAAAAAAAAAAAAATGAATTATTATTATTTTTTTTATTTTTTGGAAAATCTTTAATTGCAAGTTATTTATGCTTTTGGTTGTTTATAGAAAAGATTGTCTGTATTAGAATCTTGTGTAAATGGTGTTTGCAGTTAAGCTTAATTTTGTTGCTATTCTGGTTGAGTTGTCATTATGTCATATGTTGAAATATCTCCTTGGTCAGGTGTTGTTATATAACCCCGTTGATGTGAGCCATTGTGTGTTTTGTCCAAATGGTCAATCTTGGGTTAGTGATTGTGTATCCTTCACCTGTGCTTTGTTAGGATTAGATATGGTTGTCTGTTTCGCCATAGAGTTCTCGTAGAGAGAGAGACATTTCCTGTTAGTGTCCTATGAGAGAGAGTGGCTTTCAAGCGGGGGTCGTGCCTGAAGTGGATGACAAGATAACCCATCAAAAGTCAGTTAAAAAGTGATAACCTAATAATATATTGGGGGGGGGAGTGAAATAAATATTAATTAAGATAATGTACCTCGTGCATAGGTGTAGTGCTAGTACATGGCTCATAATGCTACGAGAAGGCTTGGAATGGCAAACTTACCACCTTGTCTTCATGAAAGGATTGGTAGGGTCCGCATGAGACTTAGTTGGAGCCGGAAGCCGTGAGAGGTTACCAGGATAGAGAGTCGAGACCTAGGAGGCCTACCATGGTAACCATCAAGCTATGTGATGACACTCTCTCCTTAGAGTCACTAGTGTTTTGTGGGTTGAGTCACATGGATGTTTGCGGAGTCTTGTAGTTCTTTCATACTTGTCTTACTTTGCTTGCTTAAGGGTTTTCTACTATCTCCTAGCATGGTGGGGTGGTTCCATTTCAGGATCACATGGTCGGGTGGTAGTGCCACTTCCCGTCAGATGTTTTGGATTGTATCTTCAGGCGGGGAAAGGCTTCGCTGGTGTTTCTTGGTTTGTGGTTCATGTACCAGCTCATGTCCGTGATCATTGTTCAGTTGAGACCTTGTGGTCATTGTATCAAACTTTTATGTAACCTTGATATTGTAACTTTGTAATCTGTGGTATTATTGGAAGCCATGTATTTATGGATATTGTAATATTATGTCAGTGGAATGTATGTTAATTTAGTTGCTTTGATCTTATGTATAAATGATTTATGAAAAAATGAATGCATTGATATACTTGAATCTTTCATTATGGAATTTAGATGTATGTGTAGTTTTTAACTTAAGCATTTAATTTACCTAATCAAGTGGACAATTGGATTAACCGTGGTGTTAATATAATCAACGAATTAATCTTCATTAGTAACCCTTAGGAAATCATGTGTTAGACTTCCGATGTGTTATTAAACGTGCAATGGTTATAATTAATGCACTTAATCTTTAAAAAAAAATGATTTCACCCTTTAGTTGCCTAGTTGTGTTGTTTTCCTTTAGGGTTCTTGGCGGGGCATTACAAAATGTCAATTTCTAGGGGGTTCATACTTTGACTTGACAATTGCAAGTTTTTAAAGCTTCTGAGAGATACTCTAAGCTCACCAGTAAATCTAGAGCAACTAGAAAGTTAAAAATCTTATTTTTGTTTTATCTAAATTGAACACCAAAGGATAGATTTGCAATGGTTTGAAATATGAGGTTCATTGCCATAACCTATAAAGAACTACCATTTTGAAGCATTCTAGGTCAAATCTAACCTTGTCATCATGCTCAAAATGCTTGAAACCCCTAAAATTGACTATTAAATTGTTGATTCTGGACAAGTTTGCAAGAAAAGCCAAAAAAATCAGTCCAAAGAACCATTTGGCCCCCACAAACCAGCCTATACAATTTTCCAAAAATATCGTTGTAATTGTTTTTAATATATATATATATATATATATATATATATATATATATATATATATATATATATATATATATTGGGGGGGGGGGGGGGTTGGTTTAATGAAAAGCACATTTCAATTTGTTTTTTTTTTAAAAGAGGATACTACACATACTCTATACTCTCCCCATTAAAAAGGGAGGTGGTAATTTTTAAGAGGTCGCAAATCCTCATTAAGATGTATGTGAGCCTTCTTATGGCCATCACCCCTTTGTATGGGGAGTGGGGAGAGGTTATGTCCCCCGCCCCCCACTTACAAATATTTTTAAATTAGGAAAAAAAAATAGGAAACCATGGCCTCTGCACTATTTTAGACTCATTTACCATGTTAAGTGGTGAAAATTAATAGCTCCTCCATGTATTTGGTAATTGCTAAGACTTTTTCCAAATTTGGCTAGAGTTTCAGTCTAGTTGGTTGTTATATCTAGTTCGAAGTCTCTATACTTGGTGATGGTTTGAAGGTCCACCAAATTTTATGAAGTTCTAAATTATCTAGTGATTATTTATTTTTGGTGATATCACCAAATTTGGAAGTAGTTCTATCAAATGTGGTGGAGTAGTTTTTAAAATTATGCCCTCTTTATGTTAACAAATTGAAATTTGAAGAGTCTTCCAAAAAAAATTTATTTACTCATTTTGTACACTCTAAATGTTGGTGTAGATGGTTTTAACTTTCAATGCATGAATTTTCTAGAGTTTGTAGATTCTCTCAAGTGGCATTATGCAATTCTCATATTAGACACTTCAAAGTTACATGACATTTACATACAACCTTTGATTAAGTTATTTTTTTGTGAAAGTGCATGATTTTTGGTACACTTCCTGATAATGTTATTTATACTCATTCCTTGAAGATTTGTAAAAGTATTGAAGTCAATTTTACTTAAGGTTTCTCATTGGTAACAACTGTAGCTACACTAAAAATAAAGTAAAAAAATACATTTCTTATAGGAGGGGTAGGGCTCTTTGATTGAGTGAACTAAGGGTCTCTTAGAGTGTTTGTGCGTGTACATCTCTTTTTTCTTTTTATCTATTTTCCATTTAATTTTATATTGCTAACTTCATACAACTACAACACATGAAATCAAAAAGCATAAAATGTCTTAATGCAACTAAGATATACATGTTAAGTTGAAAAAAGAGTACGAACCCATCAAAAATAAGAAAAAGATAGTGTAATGATAGAACAAACAGAATAACTTGGTTGTCTTAGGATTTTATCTTCCCTTGATATCAAGTTTGAAAGGATATACAAATTCATATGATGCATGAGAGAAATTTAAAAAAAATTATGGTATAGCTAATGAAATTAGGTGTTATTAAATTAACACTAAACTAATATGTCTTGATCCTGAGTCTTTTGACAACATCTAGGACAATGAAACAAATACCAATGATCTCAAAGAATAAAATAAATCATGTAACATAAACTTGAATATGCAACTTCTATTTCTAGCTTTAACACTCATAGATTGACTATGAAATTTGCATATACTACACATTCTTTTTACTTCCCTTTTTTATATGAAATAATTCACAACAAAAGCTTATTTCAATGGGTATCCTTAAACCTTCTTAGTTTTAGGCTGTGTTGGCTAGTCAATCAAAGGGGCAAAAATAGTCCGGTAAAACTAACAAGAAACAAAATAATTTAAAGAAGTCACATAAAGGATATCCACAATCATCGTCTACCCCCAAAAATAGAATCCAACTACTCTTTTTTAAAAGGGAACTATGAAAAGAAAGAAAGACCAACTTCTAGCTTTTGCAAGAAACTTGTTCGTGAGGAAAATTAATCAACTAAATAATCTTCTAAAAAGAAGCACACTAATTTTCCTTCACATGTTGCTCAACAATCATCTACTCCTAAATCGGATAATGGGAAAGCAACTACACTTATTGCTATTGAAAATTATTCACATTAGTGAATCTCCTTGACTTGGATGCATCACATCAAATGGGTTTAATTAAAGAAAAAAATTCTTTATTGGAACCTATTTTTGTTCTTTGCATTCTCATCAGGGATGATTCTTCTATGGATGTAATTGAGAAGGGTTTAGTTAATGCTAGCACTAGTACATTTGAGGATGTTCTCTTTGTGCCAAATTTTCTCAACCAACCTTCTCTCCATCTATCAAATCACCTATAATGGTAGAAAATTTAAATTCGCCCTAGATTCAATCAATATCAAGAATCTTGAAGATAATTCACTTCTTGCAATTGGTAAAGTTTGTCATGATTGTTTCATTTATGTTAAATCATTCATATTTAGTGAGAAAACTATGGCATGAATGATTTGGCCATCTCAACTATCGCTATCTTCAACAACTTAGTTAGCAAGATATGGTCATAGGTCTTCTTCATATCAATTTATTTGACTTTAAAATTCCTTAAGATGGTTCACAATAATTTGGTGGGTCTTTTTCATCTTTATCTTTTAGCAAGGCTCGATATTTTCTCACCTTCATTGATGACTATTCCATATATACGTGGTTTTACTTTCTTTGACACGAAAGAGAATGAAAGATTGTAAGAGTTTAAGGCTTGAGTTGAGAAGCAATTTGAAAAGTGCATCAAAATTAGTTGTGTTGATAAATGCAAAAAATATGTAAACCCTGACTTTGAATAATTTTATGCTCTTGAATGGATTGTGATGCACATGAAAGGGGACAAGCAAAACCAAAGCTCAATTGTCAATAATGTTAGTCTCAACCAAATGCCAAATAAGCACAACAAACTCTAAAAACCTTCAAATACATATCAAAGGAGATGAAAAGCAAACAAGAGAAGCATAAACAAGTGAAAGAAGAGTAAGAAGACTCCCTAAGATGCTCCCATTGTGTTCTTGATAGTTCTCCCTTGTTCTTCTCCTCTCCAAGATTCAAAGGCTTGTTTTAGTGCAGCTCTCAGTTTTACCATGTAGCCATGGATGCCAAATGAAGGATTCAATGGTTGAAAATTAGAACTCCTATTGCTATTCAAATGCACAAATGGAATTACTTTGAGAAAGCTAAGTAGAAATGCCTATGCAACTATAATAACATGATAAACTTATAAGTCACTGAGAAGGGGTGGGGGGAGGTGTGAATCAGTGCAAGAAAAAACAATATAAATCTAATCACCACTTTAATCAACTTGAAACTTAACAAGCATGCAAGGAAAATAACCACATAAGCTAACACAAGCACCACATAACATAATGTTTTTCATGTGGAAACCCAAATGGCAAAAACCACTATGGGAACTAGTACCCACAAGATCAACTATTTGCAAAATAGGGATCTGACCAGTTAAGATCTTAAAACTGCTCTATTAGGAGCACACCCGGTTAAGAGTGTCTTAGCCCAGTTAAGAGCTATTACAATAAGGCATGTTAGGACCAGCGTTGTTAGGAGCTACCCAGCTATGGGATTTCAAAACACAAGTTAATGTGTCACCCTGTTAAAGGATTTAGACCTTCGGACCTATGAGGATCCTACCGCACCCAGTTAGGAGTGACCTTGTGAGAGGATTTTATCTTGTTGCAACTATTATGGAACAACAAGTTTAACTGGTCTGCATATATCACCTTTGTGCCTCATTAAATCTGCTTTAGTTCTACTTCTAACACCGACTAAACATCAATACAAAGCTTCTTCTTTCACTGCACAATCAAATTCACACTATAGATCTCATGTCTAATACATCATCACACAATATACTCCTTTTTATAAACAACTCTGCTAAGTCGGCTAAGAACCCTTGGAACAATTTCCTAGCTTCAATGTATCTAGTCAATCTTTCTCATCATGTTTTCCTTATGTTGGCAAAACATAACATGACACAAAAATATAACAAAAATGTTATCGGTTTACCGATCTAAGTAACTTTTGTCTACCGGTTAACTGTTCTTCTTGACTGTCACTGCTCAGTATATCATAACTCGCTCATTTAGTTGAATCCGTTGATGTGGTTCAAGTCATAGACTCTTAGAAATGTCATAAGCATGTCTTTCAAACCGCAACACTTAAGTCTTCACCAATCTTCTGTACCATTCGCTTGAACATAGCTCTGTCATTGTTTACCAGTTTTCTATTTAACTGCTTCCACTACCGGTTAGGCTTTACCAATTAGACTAAATAACTTAGATGACTGACAAAATATGGTTGTCATCAATGAATACACAATACAATTCATCAATCAACCTTTTACATCATCATCAATCCAACATAACAATTATCAAGATGCTTCCTCCTTTGCATGAAGATGAGGGTTCCTTTTATAGGCAAAATAGTGGATTGAAGGGTTAAGATTGATTTGGCTTATGGAGGGATAGGATTGCATGAGAGGCATGATCCTCGATCCATGTTTGCAAATTCCACCAATGCAATGATGACAAGTGTCATCATGAGATGACTTGAGAGGAGAGGGAAGAAGCATTAAACGCTTGAAGAGACATGATGGTTACCCTAGGTGGTTTGGTTAGGATTAGGTTAATGGATAAAACTTTTATCCAAAGGATAAATGAATGTGCAAGGGTTAAAGGGTTACCTTAGTTAAAGCATTAAATGCTTGAAGAGACTTGAGGGTTAAATGGATGGTTGAGTTAAAGAAAAAGTCTCTAACAAAGGGTCAAAGGGGGGTTAGTTTAGTCAAGGACTCGTGTGGGTTAACTTGTTGAAAGGAGAAGGCCTTTAAGGCTTTGTAAGAGCCTCAAATGTTTTTGAGAAGTGACTATTAACTAATCCCTTAGATAGGAATGTGCAAACACTTAGAAGAGGATTAGGCTAATTTAGAAGGGATTAGAATAAATTAGAAGGAAGGTTAGTGTGCAAGTGGGTATTGTAGGAGAATCCAAGTGGGTGAGGATAAATAGGATTTTAAATAAATGTTTATTTATTTAAATGTGCATGCATGAATTTTGGATTTTATTTAAATAAATCTTAAAGAGAAAAAAGGGTATAAAGCATTAAATTCTTGAAGACTTTAAGGAAGTCATTAAAGGCTTAAGAGGACTCTAGAAGAAATCCATTAAGGCTTGAAGACTTTGAGAGAAACCATTAAAGGCTTGAGAAGACTTTAGAATGAAACCATTAAAGGCTTGAAGACTTTAAAGGAAGTCATTAAAGGCTTGAAGACTTTAAAGGAAGTCATTAAAGGTTTGAGTTGATGGGTTTTAGGTTAACCTTTGGTTTAGGAATTTAGACATGATTAGGAGGAAGGTTAACTTGAAACTTGCGTTTTCGAGAAAGTGCAAGTGGGGGAGGGATTTTAGGAATTTAAATAAATATTAATTTATTTAAATGTGAGAAAGGAGATTTTAGAGATTTAAATTAATTTATTTAAATGTGAGAATGGGGATTTGGGGATTTTAATTAAATGTTAATTTATTTAATTGTGAAAGATGGGATTTGGAGATTTTAGGTATTTAATGTGAAGGAGGATTGAATTAAATAGATGCGATTTGTGTATTTAATTAATGGTCTGGATTTGGTTATGTGAATTAAATCAAATAAATTAAATAATTTGTTTAATTAATAGGAGAAGAGGGTTGGATGAATTAATTAAATATTAATTTAATTAATAGTTGGAAAAGGAGAAATGATTAATTAAATGTGAATTTAATCAATAGTTGGATAAACTAAACAAATATAAAATCTATTTAATCAAGTGGACAAGAATTGTATAGGTGTCTACATATTGATCTTTAGCATATTGTTTCATATAGGCCACAACAAAATGGTACAATAAAGAGACAAATGTAGCCCTTAAAATAGATGGATGGTTGCATGATCTACACATACTCCCTTGGACCTACATACTAGGTAGAAGCTATCAATTATTTTTCTCTCATTCAAAACAAAGTTACACATAAGGCATTGAAGGGCATCACTTTGTTTGAAGCCAGTTGTCGCAATAAAATAATATGTGAAACTTTTGAGTTTTTGTATCACCAACATGGGCCCACATTCCTTCAAAGACGTATAAGGCCTTGGAACCTCAAAGCTTAAATTTTATCTTTGTTGGTTACCTTGATGGTGCCAAAGGATCAACTCTTGGATCCTAAGACACATGAACTCTTAGTTAAGAAAAGTGTGCAATTCAAGGAAATTTCTTCTAACTCGTCCTCCCCTCTTCAATCCTCCACAATGGATTCTAATGATAGTGATTTTGATAATTTTTATTTGCCTAATTTTACTCTCAAGTTGATCATAAGGTTTCACCCTCCTCTTTGTAGAGTTAAGGTTTTGAGGATAATAGCTCTCCTCATCCATTCCCTACTATTCCTTATTGGGATTTTCAAACACTTAAGTCTATAGGAACTCTTGTTGGGGATCTTTCAAATGCTCAAAGAAATCAGTCACAACACTAAGACATTCCACATTCCTACATCACCACAACTTCATGTCCAGAATCATTTCATGAAGCATCTAGTATAACTAAGTTGGATTCAACAGTGGAGGAAGAGTATATCTCATTGATTCAAAACAAAACATGGGATTTTGTTCCACTTCATAAGGGAATAAAATTGGCCTGATGCAATTGGATCTATCAAACAAAATTTATAGTAGATGGATGTGAACTAATAAGTACAAAGCATGACTTGTAGCCAAAGGTTTATCATTAGTGCTAGGTATTTACTACAATGAGATCTTTGCCCCTCTAATTAAAATGAACTCCATTCACTTGATACTTTCCAATACCACAACTCATGGTTGGGTTGTACATAGCAAAGAGTTCATTTCTTCATAGCGATCTATAAGAAGAGATTTACTTCGAGGAACCATAAGGCTTCATTTAATATTCTTCATTGGTTTATTGACTAAAGAAGTTTCTATATGCCCTCAAATAGACCCCATGAGCTAGGTATGCCAAGATCGAGTCATTTCTTCTCTCAACTGGGTTCTCCAAATTTCACTTAGATTTGAATGTCTACATCTTAAGACATGAGGATGTTCTTCTCTTATTGGTTCTTTATGTTGATGACTTGATTATCACAAGCAACACCTCATTTATAACTGTGAGTGTTAAGACTAATTTACATGATACAATTTTCATGACTGACTTGGATCTTTTACACTACTTCTTGGCATTGAGATGTAGCATCATACATTGTAAATGATATAATTCACACCTCATATTCATGCTCCTACTTTAGTGTGTCCTATCCCCATTCCCCCTAGGCCCATTTTAGCCCCTTTTTCTCCAAACCTAATCTCTGACGTTGACATCGCTGAGTGAGCCCCATCCTGGAGTTGTCCACTCCTATTGGTTGATTTGTTGGTCCTATTTTTGGAGGACTAGGGTGCCCCATTTCACTGGTCCCCCTTAAACATGACCCAATTTAAATTTGGGTAGGCTCTCTACCTCCTTGATAGATTTTGGTCCCTATGGCTCAACTTGACCATTGGAGTTTAGCCTAATCGATAATTTACCTAGGGAACCCTATATAAAGACATTTTATCAATTCATTTTAGATCTTATCCATCCATAGTGTTTGTGCATCCATTATCAAGCACTCTCAAACATTCAATGCATCCTATCATCCCACCATATCCTTCAAGCATCATGGAGCAAATTAACGTCAATTTTCATGCAAGCATGTGTGTTTGATTAAGTAATCCATGTTCATGTGTTTGTCATGTTATTATGTTCAACAGTTATGATCATATCTAAAGATCATTGCATCATCAATCTTCTTATCAAATATTATAGATCTGAGGTATATATTACAACATTTACTTCAGTATTTACATAATTTAATGCAAGATAAATTCCTAAACCGGGGTTTGACCTAAGGCAAGCCCTTATCCACAACCCTTTTCCTTTCTTTTTGTGTGTAGGGAAATGACTTGGGAGCTATAATCAGAGATACTATTAGAGTTGATGATGACAAACATATTCAAATTTTGATGAAGCAAAAAGCGAAGGACCAAGGAAAACTACCATCCCAGTCCCGAGAGTCATTCACGAGCTTACGATAATGGATCCAGTGTGTCTCCCTGATCTGAAAAAGATACCACTTGCCTATCTTAGATTTAAAGGACTAGGGCGACCTACCATCCCAATCTCAACATTTCAGCCTAAACTTTTAGTGATAGATTTTGATCCTCTTCTCCTGCCCATATCTCAGTTTGTGGCTCTATCTAATAGTATGTTATTACTATTTTACTCATGTTATTTATTGCTTCATCCTAAATCATACAATTCAAATCCAATTTCAACTAAAAGAGGGTGGCAAACAAATAAGTAAATCTAATTAGAATTTTGGCCCTTTTCCTAATTGAATTGTGGCTAGTCTACTGGATTTAACCCTCTTTTAATGTGTAGGTCCATTAGTAAAATTAGTGGTTTTATTATCTTAATTAGTGAAACCCTAATTTTACAACCAATACATTTTGGTAAACGTGACTTCTTCATGCTAATTTCTTATTTGTGATCTCAAATCTAATTTGTATGCACTTTAACATTCATATTTGCACTCATACAATTGAATACATAAATTTAGAGGTTAAATTCATAAAAACCCTAATTTATTCTTCTTAAATTGACTTGTGGGTTGCATAATCTCAATTGTGTCTTCAAAAATAATTTAGGGATTCTTCGTAATGAAATTTACTAAATCTGATTGGTTTTCTATTTCACATGTGATTACATTGCTTCTAAGTTATATTTACCAGAATAATGTGTTGGATAATGGCTTCTTTCACTTTACATTTACTTCTTTTATTTCATAGTACTCTTGCATATGGCATCATTAGAATTTCCAAAATATTTCCCACTTGCAAATCATATTTTAAGGCTTTTATTCATGTCGCATGTTGTTTTATGATTATATGTTTAGGAAAATGCATTGCACATGTAAATTACATAAATGCCTTTGTAGACAATGATAACCCTAGAGATGACATTGAAAAGGCTAACATTTGTACCTCTCCTAGGGTATCTCACAAGGGTGAAGAAAGAGTCAATACTCCTATCAATTATCTCTCTAATAGAGAGTAAGCATTGAAGAGAAACATGACACCATCTTCTTCTCATACACATACTCTAGTGCAAGGGGGGAAAGGTCAAAAGGTTAGTGGATGAATCCCTCTAGATACTCCTTATTATTCTAAAGCTTATCTTAATCATCAATATATTTGTAGGCAAGGTGATGTTATGCATTTTATTCATGATCTTTCTCCTCGCATAATATTAAGTAAAGATGAATCCTTAGATGATAAGGAGCTTTCTTCTCAACCAACCAAAACAGAGAATCTCCCTACAAAGCATATTCGCTCATCTTAATCTCCCTTTGACCCTTCTATGTGTCCTTACACTACAAATTTTGAAGAAATTTATAATGAAATCCCCTCTCCTTCACAATTAAGAACATATTATGAAGTTGGATATGATATGATTTCAAGACAAGGCTATATAGGACATGGACTTGGAAAACATAAAAAAGGAATTAAAATCCCTATAGACCCTCCCACACAATTTAATAAAGAAGGTTTGGGATATCATAACTCTCAAAAATCTATTGAGGATGCTTGTAAGATTCAAATTCTTAAAGACTATTTTCCAAGACAAAGAAACTATCATCCATCCAAACATGCTTCTACATCAAATAATCCTCCTCCTTTTTTAATATACCAATTCTTTTGCCTCAATAAAACAATCATTCTCCTTCCACTAACATACCTTTTCATACATCTCAAGAGACAAGACCTAGCTATATTGACAATCAAGAAAAATTAGCTAGAAGAACCTTTTGGAGACTAGAGTATGATAAGCATGTGATATTTCCTTTCATAAAGTATAATAATAAGGATAAAGAAGGTGATGAGTATTGTCTAAATTCCATCGTTGTTATTCTCATTCTCTTAGAAATTATAAATATTTTAAAGAATTTTTTCAAGACCAATGTGATCGAGCTCGCATAGCTCTTACAACTGATCTTGCATTTTTTCTTGGTGAAGAGGTAGTGCCTCAACACTCCATTCACTTTATTATATTTCTCCTTACACTATGGCATTAGTAGTTTAACTTTGTTTGGGGCTCTTTGTCATGTGTGGTGATGCATCTTCAATTCCAAACATAATTGGACAACAAAATAATTCTTCCTTGTCTCCTTGCTTGGGGGGAAAGGAAGGCACATTCAAATATCTCCCTCCTTTTCAGAGATTGTCTCTTCTTCTGAGTTGTACTTTCAATAACTTGATGTTTTTTCTTGCATGGAATTATCCTTCATGCGAGTACGTGTGTGTTCCTTGGTTAGGACATGTTATTTTTTGAAATGATACATCTTTTATGTATAATCTCTCTTTGGATTGAGTGTAATCCTTCGCTTTGTCCCTATGCTTGCGAGGCACTGATTCTATCTCTTAGCCTTTCTAAGGATCCACTTTTCTAAGGATGGGTGGTGATTGCTTATGGTACAATGTCATTCCTTGTGTGAAGTTGTTTTTTTTCTCATGGATTATCTCTTTTACAAGAGGTGTGTATCCTTAAGTACAACCTCTTCTTCACTTGATGATGTATGTCTGTTATGAACCAACCCCTCACTTTAGGTCATAAGTGTGTTATCCTTCATCAAGAATCCATTTACCTAGAAATAGGAGGAAGGTGTGAATTCTTGTTCTCCTTCCTTTCTTTTGGTCAATGATGTTATTTTTGTTCAAAATATCCTCTTGGGGGTAGATGTCTTTGAGTAAAGATATATTCCTCCTTCTCCTCCAAAGGATTCCCTTTATACTTACTGCAAGAAATGTCTTTTACAATGACCTTTTTCTTGCTTATAAGAGTCATGCATCTTTAGCTTGGATTTAAGTACATTGTTGCCTAAAGGATATCTCCTTGGTGGTCCTATTTTTGGAGGACAAAGGCATGTTGGTGCCCTAGTCTATACTAGGGCATCCCACCACCCTAGTCCTCCTTAAAAAGGACCCAATTTAAATTTGGGCGGGCTCTCCACCTACCCAATGGATTTTGGTCCCCGTGGATTAACTTGATTGTTGGAGGTCGGCCTAATTGATAATTTACCTAGTGAACTCTATATAAAGACATCCTATAAATTCATTTTAGATCTACAACTCCATCCACTATCCATCCATAGCATTCACGTATCCATTATCATGCACTCTCAAGCATTCAAGGCAACAATTCATCCCACCATATCCTACAAACTATTAGGGTTTCAAGCAGATCCGAAGCAAATATGAACTAACAATTATATGTAGATTTAAATACAAAAGATAAAGGAATAAAATAGGACACAGATAACACAGAGATTTAACGTGGTTCACCCAAAATGGGTTACGTCCACCATACACAGCTGTCCAATCTTTCTTATTATCCAGCAAAAATAGTACATCAACATTACAATGCCTTAAGCATCCCAGCCACTTATAACATGCGTTTTTAGGGCAACAAACAAAGTCGGCCTTTTTAGGGTTTTATTACAATGTCGGTTTTCATCAACAAAAAAATGGCAAAAAAATTTTTTCCTCGGGAGCTACCGCCCCCAAACCCCCGCCCGGGGCCCAACCCGACCCCGAACCCCGACAAGGATACATGTTGAGTGTACAGTACTTTGCTAATCAGACGCCACATTTCAACACAAACATCATGGAGCAAAGTTATATAAATTTTTATGCAAGCATGTGTGTTTGATTAGGTCATCCATGTTCACAAGTTTGTCATGTTATTACATTCAACACTTGTGATCATATCTAAAGAGTGTTGCATCATCAATCTTCTTATCAACCATTACATATCAGAGGTATATCTTATAGCATTTACTTCAATCCTTAAATGATTCAATTCAAGGTTAATTCATACATCGGGGTTTGACCTAAGGAAAATTCCTATCCAGAACCCTTTTCCTTTCTTTCTATGTGTAAGGAATTGACTTAGGAGCTATAATTAGAGATTTTGATAGAGTTGATGATGATGAATAGGTTCATATTTCGACGAAGCAAAAAGAAGAGGACTAGGGAAACCTACCATCCTTCTCCTAATAATTTTCTGCGAGCTTTTGACAATGGATCCAGTGTGACTCCCTAATCCGGAAAAGATCCCACTTACCTATCTCAAAGTTAAAGGACCAGGGTGATCTACCATCCTAGTCTAAAATTTTAGCTCGAACTTTCAAGAATAGGTTTTGATCCTCTTCTCCTACCCAAATCTCAATTTGTGGTTGTACCTGATAGTCTATTATTATTGTTCACTCCAATTATCTATTTATTTATTTTTTAGTCACCCAAGGTATCCCCATGACTCAGCCCAGTGACACTGGTTTCCCATTTTGGGGCAAGCTAAGGCGAGACTAGTCCCTAGAGATTAGCTAAGCAGCCCGTCATCCAAGCCCATCGGTTGAATCCAAGCCTCAGAGTCAAACCCGAGACCAATGGGGAGGAAACCCACGGTCCAAGCCAACTCTGCTACCTGTTCGGGCTACATTTGAGGTAATTTATGGTTTGAACCAAGGATGTAAGCACTACAGGCAAGAAGCCCCACTATTTCTCCAAGGTTCTCCCCAAGGTAAGGGTACTCCATTTTTAACACGGTAGAGATGAACCCATGGGGGTTTTAACCTAGGTTGTAGGCACTACAGGCAAGAAGCCCCACCATTTCACCAAAGGGTCATCCCCAAATTTGAGGTAAATAATGGTTTGAACCAAGGATGTAAGCACTACAGGCACCAAGCCCCCCTATTTCTCCAAGGTTCTCCCCAAGGTAAGGGTACTCCATTTTTAAAATTTGAGGTAAATAATGGTTTGAACCAAGGATCTAAGCACTACAGGCAAGAAGCCCCACTATTTCTCCAAGGTTCTCCTCAAGGTAAGGGTACTCCATTTTTAACACAGTAGAGACGAACCCATGGGGGTTTGAACCTAGGTTGTAGGCACTACAAGAAAGAATCCCCACCATTTCACCAAAGGGTCATCCCCATTCACTCCAATTATCTATTGCTTCATCATTAATCATACAATTTAAATCCAATTTCAACTAAAAGGGGGTGGTAAACAAACAAGTAAATCTAATTATAATTTTAGCTTTTTCCTAATTGAATTGTGGCTAGATCCATTCGATTTACCCCTCTTTTAATGTGTTGGCCCCTTAGTAATATTAGTGGTTTTATTATCTTAATTAGTGAAACCCTAATTTTACAACCAACACATGAGATCACTTGAAACTATTTTGGGATCTTCCTTACACAACATAATTATGCTCATTATTATCTAACTCAATTTCATATGATTGATTATAAGCCTACATTAACACCCTTTCTATTTGGAGGTAAGCTTGCGATGAAGTATTCCACACCACTATTTAAAGCAAATTTATACCATCAACTTGTTGGTAGCCCAATCTACCTAAATCATACTCACCTCAGTATTTTCATTATAGTTGGTATTATTTTGTGCTTCATGATGGAGCCACATAAACTTCATTGGAAACATAATAAGCACATCTTGCACTACATCGAGAGCATTAATAGGTATATGATTCATTATATAGTAGGCACAAGTTAGAACTTGATTGGATACACATAATTTGATAAGGTTGGATACACATAATTTGATATATTACAAGGAAAGAATAAACATGTCATTGTTATTTCTTCTATAGTAGCCATCTTGCAGTGTTGTATTTAGATTACCTAGTAAACAAGTGATTTTTTTTTGTAATCTCTGTTGGCATGAAATTCAGCTAGCATAACACAACTTTCCAAACCTTCATGGGACCTTCACTTTGGCACAAGTCGCCTAGCATAACACAACTTGCTAGGCCTATGTGACTCCCTTTTTAACATGACTCTTAGTAAGTATATAATGCTTCTTACTAGCTCTAGAGGTCATGCCTTATGTTTCATGGCTCCTAGTAAGTTCTCATGGATCTTATTAGTCTTTAGATTCCATAACTTTTTGTTTTTACATGCTCCATGTGTGTGTTACCTATGTTGATCATGTTGCTCCTTTTATCTTGACATTTAATATTAATGAGATACTAAGTCTTGGGGGCTCCCATTGTCCCAAGCTTAGTGGTGTCTTGTATCTTTCATGTCCTAATGAAATTCTTTCTTTGCTTCTCTTTATTTTAGTAAGAGTATGAGCTTAATTGCATACTTCCACTAAAGTGGGGGCTAAATGTAGTGTAATAAATTGTATACCTCTATAATTTTAAACTCATTTTGGACTCACTTTGGTAGTTGGACCTCATGCTCCTAATTTATGTATGATTGTGCTTAGTTTCAGGATTGTTTCTGGAAGCTAAGTGCAATCCTCTACTTAGAGACCTTTCTCTAGCCCAGAATTTTTCTAGGACTTTGGAAACTAGCACCCCTATCCAAGCCTTTTTGCCCTGAATTTGAAATTATACCAATCAGCTTTGTGAGTTGAAAGAAAGTCCTCCCCTATGTTGGTCTTAACAAAAAAATAAATCCAAAATAATGTAAGTTGCATATAAATGTAATGGACGGAAAACATAGGAATTAGGCCACTAAATAAACCAACTAACACCATTACATTGAAAGAAGGTTCAACCCAATAGATCTAGGCACAATCCCAATGGGAAAAGCTCTAAGATTATTACTAGATTCAATTGGTTGGGGTTGATTATCCTCTTTCTTAGTTGAATTTGGAATGTAATTATCAAATTAAGGCAAAACTACGAATATTTGAAGTAAATTGAGAGAAACAATAAGCTACAGATGTCCCACAGAGTCACCAACTAAGATCTATGCAAAAGAAGATGTTTTGAACTTGTTCTCAACATTTTAGCCTAATTTTTTTAGGACCAAGTAGCACAAATTTTCCCCGGTCCTTCAAATTTTTGTCGTCAAAAGTTGAACCTATTCATCAATGTCGACACTATTGGATTCCCTAAGTATAGCTCCTACACCTATTTTATGCACGCAAAAAGAGAGGTAAAGATGTTAGGGATAGGGTTTGCCTTATCTCAAACCCCAGTTTTGGAATTAACCATGAAATTGAATTGATAAATGTAATGAAGGACTATAATGAAATACTTTCATTTTGAGGAAAAGGCTAAAAATGCTTGAAACAATAACCTATACCTTTATGAAGTTTTGTTACAAAGGTTTTGGGGTTTTATTTAGAGTGTCTTCATAAAACATTTATCATGAATGTCATCTTCAATACTTGAACTTGACTTCACTTCTACTACCCCAATGCTTGATGAATGACTAATTTCTTGCTCACTTGAATTTTCTAGAGTTTAATTGAGATCTTGATTTTGGTTACGTTTTAAATGAGAGGGATAGACCTCCTTTTATACTTGTTTGCTCGAAAATAAAATTGAATTTTTGAAATAGGCCAACACGAGATCAAATTTTTAATTCATTTGAGATGACCATTGTGCAGCCCCAAGTTAGCGCCTGATTAAGAGGACCGGGGTGTGGTATTCCCTGGTCCTCATTTAGGACCATGGCGTACCATGCCTTGGTCCTTAAAATCAAGACTCTAGAATGGGGGGGATTCGATAGATGATGAAAATGCATGATTGGAATGAGGTATGAGCAAAGTTAGCACTGCAATTAGGCATTGAAAAGCAAAACACTAGTGAGGCCTAGGTGAAGACAAAATTGTAAGCGAGTACAATTTAGGACACTGCAATAAATACAACCCCCTCTCTCATTTGAACATCCATCTACTATCTATCATCAAGAGGTTATTTAATCCAATTATATTTGAGCATTTAATCAAGCATCTTTAAGGTGATTGAGGAAAAGTTTATCATGGCCAAGTTTTATATGTTCCTCCATGATGAAGGTGTGAAATAACATCCATCAAGCAACATCAAGATTTATGTGAGACTTCAAGGCAATGGTTTTGTATCAAATGTATCATTTATCATTTCAAGCATTTTCATTGTGGTTTCCAACCTCTTCCCTACCAAGGTTACGATCTCTTTCATCCAACATTGTTATAGTGAAGGTGGAAACACCAACATGATGTTTGACTTAAGAAAGCCCCTATACAACACAACTTTCCCCCCTCTTTTTATATGTGCAAGTACATATCTAACAACCAAAATTTATAGAATTACACAAAGACTACTTGACAAATAGTCCTAGAATTCAAATACGCAAAAAACCTAGACTATGTTGATTTGTGCACCTATCTAAAACTTTCAGGCTATTTTTTGGAGATATAGATCTATAGAGCCTCTTGATCCAAGATCCAAAGCTTTTAGTTGATAAAGACACCTTCAACTATGACACCTAGCACATTGGTCCAACACTTTCAACTCCAAATTATTGTCGTAAGTTCTTCTCTATATCTTTATTCCAAATCTATAATTCTATGTTCGTTTCCAGTCTTGTATCTTTTTGTTTATGCTAAATGTTGTCAATTTCATATCATTTTACCTAGATCTCAATCTTTTTAATTTCAAAATTATATGTAATCAAATAAAATAAAAAAGGGTAACAATTAATCAAGTGTTCAACTCTCTTTAAGGACTGAAGTTGAACCTTATTGGTTGTTCCCCCGATGAAATGGTCCCAAGAATTGAAAATAGTGAATGAATAAGTTCCTAGTTTGCATTTCCAAGATTTTCACACATTTAAATTACTAAGTAGATTAGCTTAATATTCTATAATCATATGTACTTTCCTTAGATGACTAACTGGATCCTAGATTATCTATGCATTCTATAAGGTGCAGTCTTGTGTTAATTAGTGTATTACCTTTATTTTCTAATATTATATATGATTAGAATTAGAGACTTTGTGCCCGTTAATGGGCTTCATTGGGTTGATCCTATTGCAAAGCAAAGACTTAACATAAAATGGAATCCTCCAAATGAAGGATGGATCAATGTGAATTTCTATTGAGCAACAAGAGGAAACTCGGGGCAGTCAGAGGTAGGGTGTGTGGCTCAAAACCATGAAGGGATGATTTTGAAAAAAAGTGGACTTGGTTTGGGGAGTGCCACAAATAGCTTGGTAGAATAAAATGTGGCCCTACTAGCAGTGCAGATGGCAAAGAGACTTGGAGTGAGTCAAATACATTTAGAAGGTTATCAAAGATTATTACTCAAGCATTAGTGAAAGGAGAGGCAAACCATTAGAAAATTAATAAAATCATTGAAATGATTATTAACCTACTAAAGGAGTTCCCACAATTCAAAATTTCTCACACTTTAAGGGAAGGAAATAATGAAGAAGATTGCCAAGGAAAAGATGGTCGTGTACGCACAAAATGAAAACAGGTGGTCGGATAATGGGATGTAGATTGAAATGAAAAATTGAAACGGGTGGGTGACCTTGGAATTCGACCAAGTCATTCTATCGAATTCAGTCGCACATGCACAAGTACACCATGTTTTTCAGATTGGTGTACGAAGAAGGTGGGAGAAGACGTGGTATGTGTTTTGTATAAGAAATAAGGAAGTTGGCAGCACCAAGTGATGATCGATCGAAGGTGTTGAACTGGCAAAGTAAGGAAATTTGCAAACCAAAAAATCTCCAGCTTGTCATCATATCCTTTTGCATGTGAGATGTTACCATTTATTGCCTCAATACCAATATGGAGGGAGTATTAATAGTGAAGGATGGATGGGATAATTATAAACCACACAATGGGTAGAGAAATTATTTGTATTTGCATTGGTGTCTCGATGAAGACAGAGGATAAGCTGCAAGGAAAGAAAGCCGAAATGGAAGCGAACTTTTCTCTGCAAACTAGCAAACAATAGGTGGCTTTCTGGGGACGCATAACAGATGATCATTTGTCAAACATCTTCGTGTTTGAGGAACGTACTTTCTTGACAAGAGTAAAGACTATGTTGGGGATGGAATATCGGAAAGGGGTGTTCAAATATCGCACCAACGCAAACATAGTCTCTTTGTTCATGGCATGGTGTTTGGGGCTAGAACTGCATCATTCGGCAGAGGAAATTATGCACAGATGCATGAAGAAAGAATGGTTGGGTGGGTTTGAGGAATTGATGGCCATGGTGAGAGACATGGAAGGGTTCATAAGCCCTAGGGGGAGATGGATTCATGTGAGTGAATTTGTCCCCCCACTCTGATCGTTCTTGGTATGGAGTGCAACATGTAACAAAGAAATACGGCGAACGACAACACAAATTGGCTTACAAGGGGTAAAGCAATTCATTTCCTCTATCATCGCCTAGGAAACACGATTGCAGGTTGCTAAGTGGGGGCCCTATGAGGACTATCACTCCATCAAGGCTCTGATTTCTCCCCTAAGGAGAAAGTGTAGACGACCGACAAGGAAGGGTTGGGTGAGACGAAATCGAATTCTACTGCTTGCTGAGAGCTCTGGTGGAAGTGGTAGTGGGGAACCAGAGGACAAGTCGTAGGAACCAGAAGACCTGCAACAGGAAGAAGAGGAAAAAATGCAGGTAGAGGAACAAGCAGAAGCAGAGGATGCGAAAGGAAAGAACGTGGTGGAGGGGGGTGGCGAGAACCGCCATTTTATTTTTTGTATTGTAAATCCTATCTCATACGACACTATCTGGGTTTGGGTGAAATTTTTTGTCTACTTGGATGTAAGGGTTTTTTATTTTACTAACACCCGTTTTGAATATATGGGTCAACATTTTTTATATGTACATCTTTTTACGAATTAATAAAAATACATGTTTCACCGATAAAAAAAAAAGAATAGAGACTTTGTTTCTCAATTGGATTAAGACATTGATACATTACTAGTTGTCTCTCCCCACTATCCTCAATAGACCTAAATTGATCAAATTCAAATATATTTTAGTTTCCTTATATTGTGTGTTCTATTAGAATGTTTGAATGTTTGTAACAATTAATAGGTGTTATCATAAAACACGTGTTGAAACATGTATGTCACATTATCTATTGAACATGATGCCAAGTCTTACATGTCCAAACTAACACAGATTAATTGTATCATTAGTATTGGGATACATTGTGCATTGAGTATATAGTTTGTTATAAGTAAGCATTCAATCTTTCAATAATCAACCCAATAACTTAGGGAAACCCCCCTTGGTCTTGCAGAACCAAAAGTGAAGGAGTTCTTGCCCACCTCAATCATTGATCCTTAACTATCCAACCCGAAGACAAGTTTGTGGTGATCTTCTTAGGTTTGACGCCCTTGGTATTTAGAAAATTATCAATCCTTAGGGATTTGAGGTTGATGGCTCAAATCACCAACACTTTGAATTTTTTTCAATGGCATTTTGGTTTATTTTTTAAAATTATTTTTATTTTATATTGATATATTTACTTTTATTAATGTATAATAACAAGGTTTTGAAAGGACTTGATTTTTTTTTGCAAAGGTAAGACATCAACTAACACAAAAGATGGACATTAACACTATTGTAGCCAAGTTTACCCACAAAACTATACAACCCGCAAACAACCAAAATATCAACAACCTACACAACATCTAGTTATTGCCTAGCACTCTTTACACCCAAAATATGTGTATTAGAAATAGAGGCATGTTTAGGTAGACATGTCTTCTTTCTTTAGACAATTGTTTAAGACGCACCATTATCCAAATCCTCATATCAAGGGGAGAGGGAAGAAGAATCATCTACCACTGCCTTCACTCACTCAACCAAATGCATAGAAGAAGAGTGTCTTAGAACTGAAGAAGACATGGGCTACATAAAACTCAAATGTGTAAAAGGTACAGAGGTTTCACCAACGCAATCCTTGAAATTTTTGGGCTTGGAAGAAAAAGAAACCAAAGCAAGGGCAAGAGAAGATAAAGCATGAGAAAACAAAGAAGACTTCAAATTTGCACTAGCCACAAAGGGAATTACCTCTTGAATAGGCCCATCAAGATTTTATGAAGCCTCAAAAGACTTGTAATCCTCAAAGATTTTGATATATTGTTGAAACTTCTCATTCATTAAGGTGTTGGATTGAATGAAGTTTGTTAATTATTAAAAATTTAGAAAGCTCAATTTGTATGAAAACACCTTATTTAAATAATAGGATCTAGTAGTCAATGGCATTTCTATTGTAAAGTGATAAATAATTGTTGTTGTTTTTTAAATATTTACTTTTGATTGTTGAACTATTTGATATTTATAAATAGTTATATATAAGATTTAAAGCCTTGCAATTCTATTATAAACATTAAACTTCGATTTATTTAAAATATTACATTTGAAAGACTGATATGAACAATCATATCAAATACAAAAATTTTAAAATAAAAGAATATAATCAAGGAATGAATATAAGATAGTGTGCTTGAGATGAATTTGATAGAATGCAAAACCTTCAAAGTTTAACTCTTACTCATGCCAAAGTTGTCCAAATAACATTATAGGCTCTTCCAAATTTTCCAATGAATCCTATTTTTATTAGTAGCATTTATAACACATAAGCCCACTACTACTTTGTGAAACAACAATGTACTCCACATGAATTCCATTACTCATGATAAATTAAATGGAGTCCATTCCTTTATAAAATTATTATAGGTTGTAACTATTATTGAAGTTGTGGAATAATTATATATCTAATATGTTTAGTTTTATAGATAGTGAAAATTAATTCTCAATTAATAAATGAAAATTTCATATTGAAATAGAAAAAAGTGAGCTCTAGAATGGTGAGTAAAGATAATTGAGCTTGGGAATCATGAGTTAAGATGCATGATGTTGGATTCATTTATGTAATTAGTTTTTTTTTCTATATTTGATATTGAATGTTTTCTAAATCATACATTTCTTCCAAAGTATTTATTCCAAACAAATTGGTGTAAAAAACTTTGAGACGAATTCAAAAAATATTTGGGTTTGAGAATGATGGGTTGATATACAATGTTCAAATTCATTTATGCAATATAAATAAAGGATTTTTCCTAACATATATAACTTGATAAAATTTGAGCTTTAGAAGTATATAATTTTTTTAATTATTTTTATTTAGAACATTTGAATTGTTGCATTACTAATATTAAAAGAAAACATATTAAAAAATAATAAAAAAATATTAAGGTCATTTTTCTATCATTTAAACTATTCTCAAATGCTTTTTAAGATTGACCCATTCATGGGATCCCCAGGGCTAATCCTGTGACCGGTCCTGTTGAAGCGGATGTTGTGACATGGTCAAAGCCAAAGAGGGGCTGGGTTAAAATTAATTTTGATGGGGCCTCAAAAGGGAATCTGACACTTCAGGTGTGGGGTGTGTGTCATGTGATGATGAGGGGAAGATCCTTTTCACAGGGGAAAGAATATTACAAGATGGAACCAATAATGAGGCGGAGGTTCAATCGGCCTTATTAGCAACTGACTTGGCAGTGAACTTGAAGACATCGAAGGTCCACTTGGAAGGGGATTCCCAGGTTGTGATCAATGCCTTGATCAAAGGTGACACCCTGTGTTGGAAGCTAAATAAATTTATACATATAATTTGTGAAAAGTCAAAATCCTTTCAAGATTTTTGTATTTCTCATGTGAAAAGAGGTGGGAATGTCATTGTTGACGGTCTTTCAAACATGGCATGTGATTTTTCCAAAGGGGAGGTGAGCTAGTGAGATTTTCATGAGTGTATCGTGCGATGGAGTTAAGACACCCTACCAAGTTGTACTCCTGCAAATTCAAAATGTGTGTCTTTCGCCCGACTTTTTATCCAAGGTTGTAGTCTGGCTTGAGTTAATGAGCATTTAATGTAGAATTCTCTCTAAAATGGTGGTGGTTGTGGAGCGTGCCTACTTAATTTCTATATTTAGTATCCTTGCACATTCAATGAGGCTTGTCTGTGAGTTGATGGGCAAGGCTACAAGTTTTTTGCAAAGTTTAACAAAAAAAATTTTTGCAGAGTCTGTTTCCTGTGGACGGCCAGAATGGAAGCCAATTTTACTTTGAAGTCTTCAAAGTTAATGTTGGCCTTTCGAGGTCCCATCCTGATAAGGAAGGTGGAGAAAATGTTTCTGGAAAATGACCCGTTGTTCTTGAAATCAGTTCAACTGGTGTTGGGCGAGGAGGTGGCAGTTATAGGCCATAGGTATCGATGTAGAGTCGATATTTATTCCCTAATTATGGATTCAGGATTGGACTTGGGATATGCATGTGAGGAAGTCATAAAGGTATTGAGGATGATCATTCTGCATGCCTATCTTTTAAATTTGGAGTCGTTCTTGGAGTGGGTCATACCAGGTTGGGGATTCAACCTTTCTTAAGGAATTTCATAGAATAATGCTGAGTTACAGGCGAGGCACTCCCGAATTCAGTTTCTTCATTGCCGAGAGGAATTCAAAGCTTGGTTCAAGGATGATGCGAGGCGAGGGCAGGAAGGCATGGTAGTTTATGTATAGATATGGATATTGAAGAAATCATCTGACAGGCGAGTGTGGAGGATAGGCTGGTCGAAGAGGCGAGATGTAGGAGGTCGATCACTAGATGGCTCTTAGCAGAGCTGGCAAGACAAGTTGAACAGGGTGGTGGCTCTGGTGGGGTGGCAGATGCTTCTAGATCTCAAGTTGTTGTAAAAGGTTGAACGATGATCAATGGTACCTTTTGGTACATTTTCTATTTCATAGTTTCTATTTTATGTTTTTTTTCTGATAAATTGTTTATGCCATTGAGGCACGATGTATTGAAACCTTTTTTGATAGTGGGTTGGGGTAGGGTTTTTTGATGTCTCTGATTAAGTTCAGAATGGTTTTGGCTGGGTGGTTTTGTTTCCAGATGGTGGTTTACTATGTACTTCAATTTCCTTCTTAATAAAAACAAAAATATTTTACCGATAAAAAAAAATGCTTTTTAAGATCATGTAAAAAAGTTTTGAAACACTTTTTCTAGATTAATCTATGTTGAATTATTTAAGAAAATGATATTTCGGATCATACTACATGATTCATTATCAAGGTTAGAATCATAAAAATATTATTATAATATTGATGATGGATTGTGTAGTATGATTTTAAAATACTTAACGCGACATAACTTAATCCATAAAAAAGTGTTTAAAAGTTATTATGGATTATGAAAACGTCATATTGTTTATATAAAAAAAGCTATTTATTTTTATTCTAAAGTTCACATTTTTTTATTTTTTTGATTGGTAAAAGGTTGAATCCATAATATTTTATTAGATTAAAAACTTCATCACATTACATTACAGTCTCCGCTCAATGCAAGCACTGGTAGGAAAGAGCAGAGAGGAGAAAACCTTCGGTCTTGCCCGAGACATTAAGTCTAGTTACAAAAAGACCAATTATGATTACATCATTGCATCTTAACAGTATTTTGAGATTACAACGTGATCAATAGAATCTGTCATCTTGAACTAATCATTCACCTACATGCCCATAAGATTTACTCTCCCTTGTCACATTTAGTAGCAATGGTCTTCCTACGAGGGACCGCTTCTATCAACATTCTGTCATTTCCTTCATAAATGCCTTTCCTTTGCTATCATGACACTCAGACTAAATGATATCTCAGATACTTGCAAGACAAACTCTCAACATTGCCCTACAATAAACCACTTCATGAATTGTTCGCTAATAAACATACAACTATCAAATAACTTGGTTTTCCTAACATTTTCCACAACCGCTACTACAACCATGGTATCTTTTATATTGAGACAACACATAAGACCTTTTAATGTTGACTACAAGATGAAAGATTACCCAGGTTACAATAGCATTGTGGGAAAAATCCTTACCCAAATCCTTAACACAACCTATAGGCTTCAGGCTATCATCTTAAATATAATTAAGGGATCTGGGAGAAAGGGAGTCTTTCGTCCTTGAAGATCTTAAAATCATATCACTCCCCTCAACAAGTTTCAATCATATTTGATTTTCAGAAACAAATTCCTTTTCCTTCCTATCAGCTTATTTGAGTCACCAACAGAGAATTTAAAAACAATTGTCTACCTTTATAACAGAACCAAGCATAATCGAAAGCAGGAAAGATAATTATGAAGGTTGATATTCAAAATTAACCAAACATTCAATAATCAATAATTATGAAGGTTGATATTCAAAATTGATATAGGAATGAGCAATGGCTCACCACAGAGAGCCAAAAATTGAAAAATACTAAAGAAAGCTTTGTTTTCACACATTATCTGCTTTACCCACAAGCAAGACGCATTAAATCATGCAAAAATTTTGAAGATTCATTTCTGAGCAAATAGTGAAAAGAAAGCCACCGAACTAGAGACAGAAAAAAACCATATCTAAACTAGATAAATATTAACCTTATCATCCAAATGTCTATGAAACTTAAGTATGAAATAAAAGTATAATTGTTATGGTAAACCATTTAGAACCAAAAGTAATGATAAGATAAACCAGAGAGAAACAAAACTACTATCCTGCCCGTCACCTTCTCACCCGCGCCTTAGTTTCCTCCTTCCTTGAGCTAGCAAGAGGATTATCTGGGCTAGAGGCAGGGTCGAAAGGGATATCCAAGTCATCAGGGACAATTTCAATGTTTTCAGCTTCAAGATAGTTGGCCAGCCACCTGTTACACGATGATTTTCTGACATGCAAAGGCCACATAAGAAAGTAAAAATTCCTTTGCCTTATCGAATTATAGGCCGCAAAGGTAGCCACATCTTCAATTTCAAAGATTAGAAATCTAGGCACCGAGTTATTATTCCATATGAGTGTATCATAGTTGTGAGGCTTTGAAACAATTAACTCCTCATCTACATTGAAAACCACCCTCTCCAGTTCACCCAGCAAGTCTTTCTTAAAGACACTTCTGCATAATTTTATCACCATCTCCTTGTCCTTCTCACAATGCAAATCCACCACTAAGAACATTGCTACAATATCATAATTAGCCCTAGTGCAGTCCTCATTCTTAATATATTCCTCCCCAAGAATTTTCTTGACTGCCCTGATAACCAAGACATTTGAGAAGACCATAATGCCTTTCAGTCTTTCTTCCTTGATGTCCCCTGTAAAAGCCATTTGACGCTTAAGCCCTACAAGCCTTAGGGGAGTATCCATAATGATATTAACTTTCTCAGATAACCATCTACTTTACAAACATAGCCATTACTTATATTAATTGAGTTTCAAAAGGCGTTGAAAATACAACTCATCTATCTTGGTAAAGGACATATTTGATCGCTTAAGAGTGTCAGAGGATAAAAAATGAAGGGTCACGATGTAGGTTAGACAATCTCCAAGATCAAGGTTATTAGTACCGCCGTTAATAGTTGAGTGAGCTTCTTAGTTTTAGTTGGCGCATACGGCAAGGAAAGTCACATCACCAACTCTAAGTATGTCGCCAAAGAAAGCTATACTTGAGATAATGTGCTGACAAGACGATGACATTATAAATATGTCTATAAGAATTTAACAAGAGTTGCTTCTACTTCTTATAAAAAGAATTTTGCAGTCAGACTATGAGTTTGATCCTTATTAAGTAATTTAGTTATAAATTTTAGAAACTTGTCTTGGTCTGATTGATGAGGACTCAAATCAATGTTGAGAACATTGGAAAAAAAATCTACTGCCTCCCTAGAGATGAGCTTAGGATATTCCACCTCAGAGCCATTAAAAATCATTATCTTAAAGATTTTGTTAATGACTCTTCGAAGTTTTACACTATTGTGAAAGAATTTAGTGTTCTTATCCCCCTCATCCAGCCACGTTTCCCTGGATTTTTGTTTCCAAAAGACCTCCTCATTTGCAAGAATATTTTCTTGTTCAAGAAGGATTTTCTTTTCTCTGAGAAACAGAGCTTCATCCATCCCTTTCCTCATGACAGCTTCATTTACTTTCACTAACTCTTCTTCCACCTGTGCTTTCTTGTCAAAAATATTACCAAAGTGATCCTTATTCCACAAAATGAGCTTTTATTTAATTATCTTAAGCTTATTGACTACCTTATAGATCCCAAACATAGAGACCTCTGCCTCTTTCCACCATTCCTCTAAAATCTTAAGAATATTATCGTCTCGCAGCTACATATGATCGAATTTAAAAGGACATCTTCTTGGACCTGAATCAACAAGAATGCTAAGTTGGATCGGAAAATGATCTGAGCCTAAGAAGGGTAAAATTGAGGCTTCTAAGGTATATGGAAAGTTGATGAGACTGTCTGATACAAAGAACCTATCTAGTTTTTCTATGATATTACTAAAACTTAGCCTTCTATTATTCTAGGTAAAGGCATCCTTAACCATGTTAATCTCTATCAAGCCACTATGATGGATTCAATCTACAAAGTCTAAAGTAGCTTTAGAGGTTTTTCCTTTGCCCCCTTGTTTCTAAAATTGATTCATGATAGCATTGAAGTCACCTCCTATAATGCAAAACTGTTCCTGAGAATTTGTGAATTCCTCGATTTCCTTCCAAATTGTTCTTTTGTCTTCATTTAGGGTCGGTCCATAAACATTAATAATGAGAAAATCTAGTTTGTGTTTAAAAATGGTAACTTTGTCACTGATCCAATTGCCACGAGTTTCTAATAATGAGAACCCAAATATTGTGAGGATCCCAAATCATGGCCAGACCTCTAGAGGCTCTAGTGGCTGGAACTCCTGTAATATGTCTAAAGCCTAGTCGCTTACCAAAAGAGGCTAAGTCATCTTTCTCTAGTTTGGTTTCCTGTAACATAACTAAATCAGAACTATAGTTAGACAGACAGGGTTTAACTATTTCTTGCTTGTTAGGGCCATTTAAACCGCTAACATTCCATGATAATACTTTCATGGTGTTATGGGAAGGACCTTCCCCTTCCCTGCATGAAACATATCCGTGAGTTTAACCTGACCTTCAACTATACCGTCATCTCTATACCGTCATCTCTCAACTCCGATATGGATTTTATGCCTCTCTTTTTAAAGAGTTTAGCACAATCCGGAGTAACTTTCTCCCTAACCCATTGTTCAACTCCTAATGCTTCAAAAGTTTCACCATTTTCATTGTCATCTAACTCCATATAAGGGCTTTCGTATCTGTGACCTTTGGGGGATTGATAAAATTCGTAATCCCTTTCATCAACAACCTTTTCTGTAATTCGAGCTCTTATCTATCTACTATTTCATCCAGTAAATTATCTAGGACATCCTCAATGACTGAATCACATGAATAGTTGATAATGCAGTTTACCTCTTCCTCTTTATGAACCAAATCCTCCCCTTGTTCATCCTTATCCAATCTGTCAGGAGCTTCCAATGATTGGGGGAACCATTTTCTACCAGACTGCCCCTAACTTTCGTACTAACATCATGTTCAGGAATAAGAATCATATCCCCCCCTCACCAACTACCCGATAATCATTATCAAGATTAATTTCATCCTTACTATCATTAGATAATTTTAAAAATTTTCCCATTCCTGCCTCTTCATGGGCACACCAGTTCTTCTCTTCCTTAGAGTCAGTAACCCTACCCTCCTTATCCTTCAAAATAGCCTTATGGGATAGAAAGGGAGAGGAATTCACCCCACCATCCATGCTCTGATCACCTACAATTTCCCCTTCTTCTACCTCATCAAACTGCCCTATCGGAGGAGGTTTATCCTTGATCACAAACCCTCCTTTTCCGAATTGAAACAAATATCCAGCTTAGGGACTTCCCTACGGTTTTTTTGAGAGGGTAAAACTTTTGAGATCGGTTTGATTGCCAAGTCTAGATCTAAGATCCCTCTACAAAATTCAAGGTAAATTAGGAAAGTCGACTCCCTAATTCTGATTTCAATAGGGCTGAGTGAATTAACACTAATATTCATATTAACTATCAATACACAATATGAATACATCTGATCTTTGTCACTAATCTCTACAAATTTTCCTAAATGATTACCTATTTTCCTAATAATTTATTTATCCATTAATTCTACTGGTAATTTAGGGATCAAAATTGGTCTATCTACTTTAAACGACTCTAATTTTCTTGGATTGAAAGCAGGTTGCCAATCTAAAAAATTAAAATCAAAGATTTACCTGTTAAGAATTCATTCTTATGCTTGGCATTTCTGCAGTCAATATAAAGAAAATCCCCAGACAAGATAGCAATACTCACTATCTAGTTGAAGGAAGACTTGAACCAATCTTTAATTACCTTTGTCGGGACTCCAAGTCCATGTTGGCGTTTGATGAACCGGTATGTTGGCACATGATGATATGATAATAATGTATGTTGTCATTGATGTCAATAAGTATAGGTCAACCGGTATGAAGATTGGAAGCAGTTTTTATTTGATGATCAAGTTGAAGAACCGGTATGAAGAGATGTAGTGAACCGGTGTCGGGGTTTCACTAAGTGTGACTACCGGTTGGTAGTCTCAGCTCTAGGGTTTCTAGTTTGGCAATCTAGCTTGTACAATGCAACCGATGATATTTTGTGATGAGTTAGCTAAGAAATGAGGATGAGATCATGATACCACGTCAGTTTTGTGCATGTGAAAGATTTCCTTGAGGATCTTGCATGTGAAAGATCGACTGCATTAAATGTCTACCTCGGGAATGAACATTTTTATTAGCAGTATGAGAAGAAAGCGTGATGGGTTACTAATTTCTATGTGCGGTGAATAATGGACGATGTAGAATTACTTGTGATCTATTTGAGATTGTTTCATTCTATATAAAATGTTTGAACGGTCAGGATTAGACTGCCTGTAATTGTAAACCTAAATGATTAGGGTTTAGGGTTTATGCTACCGACCTAATTGTTGTCTATAAGGTCGATGATGTTTGTTATTGTAAGTTGTTGGAAAAAGTTGTGTATGTATTCGAGTGATGAGATACTTACCAGACCATTGAGAGAAAACTGTAGAGTGTGATTGCAGAGTAGAGGAAGTGAAAAGGATCTGCCTTAGCATATAGTGTTGTTATCAGATCAAAGTTTTACCTATTGTCTTCTAACCATTTCAACAGAAGGAAAATCCCTTTGCCCAGTAGCTTTAACAGGCTTACTATAAATCCTCTAACCAGGTGACTCAAGTTCATTGAGTTCTTTAAATCCTCTAGCAAGGTAACCTTTAACAAGGTATATAGCCATCCCTTAACCGAGTGATCTTTATCACGATCGATTCCTAGCAGAACCTTATTGTAAATTCTTTAACCGGACTAGGCTCCTAACATATTGAGCTTCAAAAGAGTTCAAAACAAGCGTATAGGTATTCATCCCCACTGTGGTTTTTCCCATTTGGGTTTCCACGTGAAAAAAATTGTGTGTCATGAGTTGTGCATTTTCATGTGATGATTAAGTATTCTTTGTTTAAGTGATTATGCAAGCAAAGCTAATGGTTATGGTATTGTTGATATATACCACATACATATGTTTATGGGTGAAGTAGTTATCAAGTATTGAATGTATTTGAAGTATTTAGTTTTACCTATTTATATTGTCTGAAGTCTTACTAAGTTTAACCGGTATTGCCATGGTTAAGTTTAGTAATGAAGACAACCGGTTAAGATTGTTTTAACTTGACAAGTTGCGGAGAGAAGTTTTTGTATTTACTTATTCATCCCCCCCTCTCAGTACCAGTTAGGGTATCTGTTGTTCATCATTATTTATCAATTGGTATCAGAGCAACTCTAGGTCCTGAACGATATAAGCTTAACCGCTTGAGGAAAAAGATCTTGCCTTGATGATGAAGAGGGAAGGTCCTGAGTTCAATAGAGATAACTTCAAAATGGGTAAGTGCAAGAAGTTGTGTCCACTTTTTGACCAAAAAGTGGAAGTTTTTTCCCTTTTTTTTTTGATTTCGTACCGTTTGACCTAAATTTTTGAGGCACTTAAAGAATGAATCTTGAAAAAATTCAATAATATAAAATGTAGTACTCGAAGTCTACTTTCCAAATATGTAATTTATTTTAATACCCAGATCTTAAAAATGAAGTTTGAATAGGCATTACTAAAAACTATAGTTTAAAAGTCACTTTTCATGACCATACCATCCCCGTGTACGGCAAGCATAATTTGACCTAAATGAAATTTTTTTCATAAATCCTTTTGGGAAAAGATCTATAACTCACTTACCTTTGATGAGAATATTTTTTTGTAATTTTTTTCTGTATATTTTTTTTTGTTAATTTTTTATTGGGCATAATCATTGTTTTGAAAAATTCTTGTGTACGGCAAGCATAATTTGACCTAAACTTAACATTTTTTTATTTTTATTTTTTAAACTGTATATAATTGTCTCTAGTTTGATGCCATATAAATTTTTTTTCAAAAAACTTAGAAACAAAAAAGTTATTAAAAAACAAAAAAAATCATGTTATTTCAAGTTTATAGACCTCTTTCATTAGTAATTATATTTAAAATAAAAAAATTGATCAATTTTTTTAAAAAATTACATATTTAGAATCTAGACAGTCTCTACTATAATGAGTTTTTATTGTTTAAAAAAATTCTGAAAATTTGGTGTTCAGATATATTTTTGAAGTCATTATTTTATATGAAGATTGATTTGGCCTTCAAGTTGCAGGTCAAACCAGGTCCAAGCCTAAGGGTCGGCTCTCCAAGCCATTTCCCAAGCCAAAAATGAAGCTACAACTAAACCAAAGTTGAATTTTTTAGAAACGGTATCCCGTTTATCCCATTTCATTTTTTAGAATAATTAAAAAAATGTTGAGCAAACGGGATCCCATTTAAAAAACAAAACGGGATCTCATTTCAAAATGGGATCCCATTTCCCTTTTTTTAATTTTTTGTTTTGTTTTAAATCTAAAAAACAAAACAAAAAAACAAACTATATATACATGAAATATTAAATTTAAGTCTAAGTCATTTTTCCTTTCTTATACTTTAATTTACATTTTATGTATATATTAGCAGGATGTTTGAGAATGGTTTTAGATCTCTAGGAGTTATAATATACAGATTCTAGATTTTAGAAGATCTTATAAATTGTGACGTAATAGGACCTATAATGTCATAATACAACCTATTATGTCATGATAAGTCCCATTGGTACATAATAGGTCCTAATGTGTCATAATAGGTCATATTGTGTCGTAATAGGTCTTATTGTGACATAATACGACCTATTACGTCATAATAGGTCCTATTATGTCATAAGACCCCTCAAAAGGACCTATTATGACATTATACCTCTTAATAGGAACTATTATGACTTAAGACCCCTTAGTAAGACCTATTATGTCATAATAGGTCATATAATGTCATAAGACCCCTTAAGAGGACATGTCATGTCATAATAGGTCCTATTATGTCATAAGACCCCTTAAGAGGATGTATTATTATATTATACCCCTTAGTAGGACCTATTGAAGGGTATTATGTCATAATAGGACTGATTATGACATAAAATGATCTATGATGACATAATAGGTCATATTATGTCATCATAGGTCCTATTATGACATCATAGGTCAGATTATGTCATAAAATCCCTTAAGAGGAACTATTATGACTTTATACCCCTTAGTAGGACTTGTTAAGAGGTATTATGTCATAACAATACCTATTGTGACATAATAGGACCTATAATGTCATAATACGACCTATTATGTCATAATAGGTCCTGTTTATGGTGAAAATGGATAACAATAATAACAATATTGAAAGGCTAAATGAATTCAACCACAAAACCCTAGCCTAACAATCAACAAAGATCCACCATAACATATGAAGATTACCTAAGACAATGCAAATAACTCAAAATCACAAAGATTATACCATCACATGTCCAATAGGGTTTTGATCTCCATTCTTCCTATCTCCATTGATCTTGCTTGATGAACATTTGCTCTCATATTTTTGTATGCCCAAGAGCTCAACAAAGAACGGAATGTGGTTGCAAGTAGGATCGTAGTGTAGCCAAGTCTTCAAGATTAGTCATTAGGGTTTGACAATGAAGGAAGCATCTCCTTAAATAGAAGACACAATATGAAATGGAGGGTTAAGATTGAGAGGTGTAAAAAGAGAGGTCGGCTAGGATTAGAGGGTAGGTATAAGAAATACCAAAATAATGAAAGTGTAGGAATTAAGAGATGAATGACATGTGTCATGTGTAGAAAAAGCTAATGAATTAATTAAATAAATAAAGATTTATTTAATTAATAGTAGAAGTGGGATAATTAAATAAATAAAATATTTATTTAATTTAGGAAAGGGTAATTTAAATAAATAAATGTATTTATTTAAATGAGAAATAAGGCTAGAAGAGGATAAATGAATTAATTAAATAAATAAAAATTTATTTAATTAATAGAAGAATTAGGCTTAGATAATTAAATAAATAAAATATTTATTTAATTAGACATGACAATTTTGGGTGTCTACATTTTGCCCCTCTTTGAGACAATGCGGCTTGTCGCGTTGTTTCAAAGAAGATAAGATGAACTGATACAGAGTTGCCCCAGCATGGGAATGATATGCCCCCTCGAGAGATTGGATGAAAAAGTCTGAAAAGATTGCAGACAATCTCTCGATAAGAAAGAAAGGCTAGAATGGCTAGACCGGATAAAGTGACAGAGTCACGGGATGAAGAATACTGACTCGGGAAATGAAGGCGAGGGCTAGGGTAGGCTATAAGAGAGACCACGGGCAAAAGACATCCTCATTGTCATCCACACCCTTATGAGATCACAGTGCAGAGCGAGAAAAGAGCAGCAGCAGTCAGCAGCGATGGCCTTCGTACACAGATTCGACCGCGTTCGCCGATTTCAGAGGCCAGCAGAGGCAGGAGAGCCGATAAGTACCACCAAACCTCCTCGTACTTTCACGCATTTCAAGTTTTTGTCATTAATGCTCAGTAGGTAGCAATAAATGCGCTAGGAATAGGATACCAAAAAAATGCAAAAACACGCAATCGCGTCTGTGTCGGTGCCAGGCGCGTCTGTGTCGGTTCCAAGCGCGTTCACGTCTGGGACCGCATTTGCGTTGATTGCGGGCGCGTTTGTGAATTTTAGAGGCGTTTATGTCCTGTAGGGGCGTTTAGGTTCTAGAATCGTGTTTGTGCAAGATGTAGGCACGTTTGTGTCCAGAAAGCGCGTTTGTGCAGTCAAGAAGCGCGTTTATGAGTTTAAAGCGCGTTTGTGTGTCAAAATGCATGGTTTTGGTCTTCTATGTCAAATCGGCAGTTCTGTGATGAACATACGCTGTCGATTGGATAAGCTGCTGAGAGGATACACTCAAGCAGGTCCTCTAGGAAGACTAGGATAGATCAAGGCACTTTGTGATGAACAGTGAGTACCAAGCTAAAGTACTTTGTGATGAACAGGGAGTACTAAAATATGAGTAGCACTTTGTGATGAACAGGGAGTGCTAAATGTGAGTAACACTTTGTGATGAACAGGGAATGTCACACACGTAGTACTTTGTGATGAACAGGGAGCACTACTAGGATAGATAGCAACACTTTGTGATGAACAGTGAGTGTCACTAGGATAGATAACCATATGCATTTAGATAGCAAGCAACATTTTGTGATAAACAGTGAATGCCACGATAACTGACATGATTGATTGTGTGACTGCAGGAGTATCTGCCTATGTTAGAGTCACGGGAGAGATTCCCGTCTACACAGAGGTTGCAACCAGAGTTGTCATTTGAGGACAGAGCTGCTATTGAGGAGATGGGCCTCAGACATGTACTGTATGTGCCCGAGTTTCGGGCAAACATGGGTTTGCTGACTGCGCTGGCGGAGAGATGGCACTCTGAGACCTGTACATTCCACTTACCGATGGGGGAGATGACAGTGACCCTCGAGGATGTCTATAGGATTTTGCATATACCGATCGATGGAGAGCTGATTCCATATGATCGAGATGGAGACAGGGAGGCATTGAGACGGGTATTCCAGGACCCTGGATTGGAGATGAGAGTAGGACACGTGGCATGGGATACCATGACCGCGACAGGTTTAGCTTTACCAGCTGTGATCGGAGGAGCCATCAGTGGGTTCTTGTGTCCTGACAGGGCTACACGGGGATTGGCAGTGGGCTGGGGAGGAGCATTGGAGATACTGGTGACTGAGCATACCAGATATGCATGGGGGCCATGCGTCCTGGCACATCTATATTATGAGTTGCATCAGTTTGTCTGCCATGGATCAGTTGGCTTGGGCTGCGGAGTGACACTGTTACAGGTGTGGGCATATGAGCATCTGCCTATCACATGGCCGATCCACTTCAGAGGCAGAGGGCATGGACGGACCTTTGTACACCTATACGATATGATCACGTCACAGCCTCAGATTGGCAGGTTGGAGCACTGGAGGCATGTGATAGATGATATCGATGTGGTCATCTGGAGGTCGTACCTGGGGTGCGAGGAGTGGGAGGATGACGCAGTGGAGCTGCCGTATACATTCAGGAGCAGATATGTGATTGGGTGGACACCCTACATTTTGGAGAGACAGCTGGTAGACAGGGTTGGCAGGCAGTTTGGTAGGATCCAGAGGATGCCATGAGGCTCAGGTATGTATGCCCGTACAGTCAGGGATCAGGCACAGTTTGGGCCACTGTTATCATATGATCAGGCCATCACACAGCTGACAGAGATGATACCCCTACCCTGGGATATGTGGCCGGAGGTTGAGGATGCAGGCATGGATGCAGAGTACTCCGCGTATTGGGCAGAGCATCCGTTTTCGCGGTTGACAGATCCGGGAGAGCTGCTGGAGGGAGAGGTTGGAGGGGATGAGGATGATGATGGTGGAGGGGATGGAGGCTGAGGCCGACAGAGGCGGAGGGGAGTAGTGGGGGAGAGGAGAGTGGCACCTCGGAGAGAGGGAGGACAGGAGGGACCAGCCCAGGTGGTGGTGAGGGGTCGGGGTGGATTGCCCCTGCAGGTACCAGCAGTATAGGGACAGAGGCAGGGACAGGTGCAGAGACAGGTGCCAATACAGGCACAGGTATAGAGACAGGTGCAGGTTCCCCGGCATGTACAGAGACAGGCACCAATTCAGGCACCGAGACAGGTACAGGGGAGGCACAGGTACATGCACCCGCAGAGGGAGAGCCACAGGCAGAGGCTGAGGGTGGAGATCCTGAGGAGGATGAGCTGCTAGAGCTGAGAGAGATCTGCAAGGGCTAGGCAGACGAGATCCAAGAGTTGGAGCGGGAGAGGGATCGTCTCAGGATCAGGCTCCGGGATACAGAGCGAGAGAGGGATCAGGCCATCCAGTGATATACTGAGGCTGAGACAGCTCTGAGGGCAGGGAGGCAGGCGGTAGAGGACGCAGGGGCAGGCTACGCATATGTCTTGCGAGCCGGAGAGGAGATTGGCTATTGGAGAGACCTGTACTATGGTGCAGTGCCAGCGGATCAGCGGGTGAGGAGCTTCCATAGACCATCGCGGACAGCGACGGCTATGGGAGGGAGTCGGAGGAGGCAGGCATCTAGTGGTGGGGTCATGGGTCCTCCACAACCACTAGATAGGCAGGGTGATCCTGGAGCGGGTCCTTCTACAGCTCAGCGTCCGCCGAGGCCAGGCGGCTCCGAGGGAGGGAGTTCATCATAGCCATAGAGGGCTCCCCTTTGTATCAGTATATGTACCATTTTTGTATTGTAGACACCTGCAGGTGATTTTGTAGCCATATGATTCTTTTGACATCATTGTATCATGACACATTTGATTATATATGAGAGATGATTCACCATTTTTGCGGTAGCTATATGCATGTGTACCTTATGTGATGTATGTTTCTATGATGTTTGTTTTATGATATGGATGCTTATATGATGCAAATGTGAATGTATGTAATGCAACTGAATATGATAATGCAAATGATTATTTACATGATGGAAATGTAAGATGTGTTAACATGTGTTGTATGCAGGATGTGATGTAGTTGTGATATGTATATGTATGTATGAAATGCTTATATGTGGTGATGCAGGTGCAGCTACATGAAATGCAAGTGTTTTTGGTGTGTCATTATACTCAGTCATGTGATAGCGGGCTACGCGGACTCGAGAAGGATGATGGAAGTCAATCAAGAAAGGGGGATGGAAGACAGAAGATATGAAAGTGAAAGAGCTTCTTGTGCGTTATCATCATTGAGCTTTATTATGGCAAAATAGGTTATGACAATCGAGGCATATGTTCGACCCAGAAAGTCATTGTACCTATTTGCATGGAGATAAGACAGTCACAAACAAGGAATGCCCCAGTTCACACTAGATTCACAGTGTCCTCATATCCTTGGACAAGTCATAGCATTACTAAGAGACAATCCACAGACAACAAATGCAAATAGGTGACGATACCCCATCCTCGCCTTTCTAGTCAAAGACATCCTGGAGATAGAATCTCTAGTCAAAGACATCTTGGAAAAGCTAAAAGACATGTCACCAAAAGATAAAATCAAAAGAAAACCAAGACTCGACACCAACATCCACTGTAGTCCTCAAGTTTAGTGTCTCTTGTCACTTGTATAAGTCTTATTTGATTGTGGTCACAATGTTCACTTTCACAAAAAGGATAGATAGCACTGAACCATATGTTGTCTGAGTCTGTTGAAAGATTTGATTTGTTGAGGCCCATTGTTGCCACTGTATCTCATCTGAAACTGATTGAATCCATGAAACTGATACTTTATTGCGGAGAAGATGAAACTTTTATTGCGGATCCGTGATGCAAATGTTGCTTTATTGCGGATTGTGCGCGAATAGACTGAAGAAAGCTGGAAGAAACTGTACTCCTCAAAACATGTGATGTTCTCAGTTCCACACCCATCACTAGACGTAGGATTTTGCCTTAGCCACAGATAGGATCTGATTTATTATGAATGGAAAGGGAGGCGAAAAGGGAGGTTCATTATGAATGGCTAACCAATCTTGGGTAGATCAATAACAAGCCATGATGGGAATGGGTAAGTTTATTATGAACGAGTAGGTTGTGAGTGTGTGCAAAGTGAAAGGATGAAAGAGAATCCCGAAGGAGAGAGGAGCAAAGTCTCTACGCATGGTGCTGGTAACCCAGTTTTCACCATGGTACTTGCCCAGGGCGCCACCGAAGTGGTTTTCACTGTTGGATGAAATTATTTCTCTTTACTTTTTTGATTTTTCAGTTTTTTTGTGTCACAAGGCGCCTGTTTGCCAGGTTTTCACCAAGTAACGATTTTTTTGTTTTATAATTTTTTTGTATTTTTGAATTTGGATATTCCGACAAGCTATGTGTAGAACCTGCGAAGGTGCATGCTGTTGATAGGATCCTCCAAAGGTTCACCTTCTGTAGTTGAGAGCTGATATGCCCCAGATCCATATACCGTTGTGATGATGTAAGGACCAAGCCAGTTTGGTTCAAACTTGCCCTTCTTCTCTCTGTCTTGCTGATTCTTGGGGTTTTCTCTGAGGACCAAATCACCTACCTCAAATGTGCGAGGCTTGACCTTGTGATTGTAGCTGCGACTCATTCACTATTGGTAAGCCTTAAGATGATTAAAAGCAGTTTGTCTCCGTTCATCCAGCAGTTCTAGTTCTTGTAAGCGAGAGACCCTGTAGTCTTCATCAGTGATGATGTTTTGCAAAGAGACTTGTAAGGAAGGTAACTCGACCTCAATAGGCAAGATGGCTTCAGCGCCGTAGACAAGTGAATATGGTGTAGCTCCTGTAGGTGTGCGGACACTTGTGCGGTAGGCCCAAAGTGCAGGATTGAGTTGGATATGCCAGTTGCGGCCAGCGTCGTCGACTGTCTTCTTGAGGATTTTAAGGATTGTTTTATTAGACGCCTCAGCTTGGCCATTACCTTGGGGGTAATATGGTTTGGAGAAACGATGGGAGATATGGAAGCACTCACAGAGTTCACGAACATCTTGATTTTTGAAGGGACGCCCGTTATCAGTGATAATGGAATTGGGAATACCATATCGGCAAATGATGTAGTTCAGGATGAAGGTAGCAATTTGTTTCCCAGTGACTTGTGTGAGAGGCACAGCTTCAATCCATTTTGTGAAATACTCTGTGGCTGTGATAATGAATTTATGACAATTGGAAGAAGGAGGGTGAATCTTGCCTATGAGATCGAGTCCCCACTGACAAAAGGGCCAAGGAGACGCAAGTGGTTGTAGTTCTTGTGCCGGCGCATGTATGAGGTCTCCATGAATTTGACATTGCTTACATTTATTGACAAACTGATATGAGTCTTTTTCCATATTGGGCCAGTAATATCCAGTCCTGATGAGTTTCTTGGCCAAGGTAGGACCACTAGCATGTGGACCACATATCCCTTCATGTACTTCACGTAACGCAATCTGAGCTTCGTCGCTTTCTAAACATCTAAGAAGAGTGCCATCTAGACCTCGCCGGTATAGGATATCAGCTAGAATGACATATCGAGAGGATTGGCGAATGAAAGTGCGGCGTTGGTTGTTTGATAGATCAGGAGGTAGGGTATTGTCGCGAAGGTATGTGAATATGGAACCATATAACTGGGATTCGGGACCAACAACGCATATCATTTCAGTAGGAGTGATCTCATATGACGGAACCAACAGGTTGTCTACCAGGAACTCATAGCAGGTCTCATTTTGAGGTAGATCAATTAGCGAAGCAATTGTAGCCATGGCATCTGCAGCACGATTCTGCTCTCTTGGTATCTGCTCAAAATCTATCTTTGTAAAGTGTTGTTTCAGATTATCCACCATTTGTTTATAAGGCAGTAATTTTTCATCTTTTGTTTGGTAATCATCGGTTGCTTGACGGATGACCAGTTGAGAATCCCCAAAAACACTAAGTTCTTGGATCTTCCATTGAACTGCAATTCGTAATCCTATTGTTAATGCCTCATATTCCGCTATATTGTTGGTGCAAGGAAATGATAAGCGGTATGATTTCGGTATAGAATCGCCTTGAGGAGTTATAAAAAGAATACCAACTCCTGCCCCATGTTGTGTGTATGAACCATCGAAGTATAGTTGCCATGGCTTTGCATGTGATATTGTTAGAATGGATTCATCTGGAAATTCTGAATTTAGAGGAGCATCATCTATCATGGGAGCATCTGCTAATTGATCCACGATTGCTTGTCCTTTTATTGCTTTTCTGTCCACATACTTGATGTCGAATTCACTCAATATCATTACCCATTTGGCCAGTCGCCCAGTAAGTGTAGCTTTGTTGAGAAGGTATTTTAATGGATCAATTCTTGCAATCAACTTAATCTTGTGAGTAAGCATATAATGGCGTAATTTCTGTGAAGTAAAGACCACAGCGAGACATGCACGCTCGATTGGTGTGTAGTTTAGCTCGTATCCCACCAATGTACGACTGATATAGTATACTGCTTTTTCCTTGCCGTCAGCTATTTGTTGTGCTAGGAGTGCCCCCAGTGCTGTTGGAGTAGCTGATATGTATAATAATAGTGGTTGATTTGGAATTGGTGTTATCAGAACTGGTGGATTTAGAAGATAGTCTTTGAGTGTCTGAAAAGCTTGTTGACAGTTATCATCCCATTTGAACTTGATGTTTTTATGTAGCAAGTGCTGAAAAGGATTGCACTTATCCGCCAGTTGTGCTATGAATCTTCGTATAGACTGGAGTCTCCCTTGTAAGGATCGAAGTTGACTAATATTTCTTGGTGGTTGCATTTCCAAGATAGCTTTGACTTTTGCTGGATCCGCTTCAATTCCTCTTTTAGACACAATGAATCCTAGGAGCTTCCCGGAGGTTACTCCAAAGACACATTTCTTAGGGTTTAATCTTACTTTGTACTTTTCTAACCGATCAAAGGCAACTGAAAGTACGTCCAAATGTGTATTTCTGTCTATTGATTTGACCAAGAGATCGTCAACATAATCTTCCACGGTTATGTGCATGAGATCATGAAAGATAGTGGTCATTGCTCTTTGATATGTAGCACCTACATTTTTCAGCCCAAAGGGCATGACACTCCAACAGAAAGTTCCCCACGGACAAGTGAATGATGTTTTATGTTGATCCTCAGGTGCAATTCTTATCTGATTATAGCCAGAGAATCCATCCATTAATGATAGCATTTCATGACCTGCTGTGAGATCAACAATCAAGTCAATGTTTGGTAATGGGAAGTCATCCTTTGGACAAGCTTTGTTGATGTCTCTGAAATCTGTACATATTCTGATACTGCGATCTGGTTTACTGATAGGTACCAAATTGGAGATCCATTCAGGATAATCAATTGGGCGTATGAATCCGACATCGAGTAATTTCTCCAGCTCTGCTTTGACTAGTAATGCCACTTGTGGATGCATTTTCCTTAATTTCTGTTTCACTGGCTTTGCCCCCGGTTTGACTGTCAAATGATGCATTACCAAATCCGGATCCAGTCCAGGCATATCAGCGTATGACCATGCAAAGTTGATTTGTCGTTCTTTGAAGAAGCTTATGAATTTTGATCTTTCGGACTCTGTTAATGATTGAGCCAGGAATATGTTGTGTGGAATCTCTTCTGTACCAATGTTTGTCTTGATAGTCTCCTCTACCAACATGGATGATTTTTCCTCATATGATGCTGGGAGAATGTCGAGCCTTCCATCTTCGGGCGCCTCAGAGAGGTTTTCACCCTCAGATACATCCTTTCTTTTTACTTTTTTGGGGTCAGATAGCGCCACAGTGTGGTTTTTGCCATAAGACCCTTGTTTTGTTCTTATTTTCACATTTTTGCGACTGGAAGGTCCGACACCCTCACCAAAATATGCCATGTTGTTGAGCTCTATAGTGTATCCTGCTTTATGGTCCCCAGGGGGAAGATCATCTCGTATACCAAGATAGTCGATAATAGCTTCGTCATTTTGAAATGTATCAAATTGTGATGGTCCTTCATGATCCCAGTCAATGAGTTGGGGGTGAACAAGGGGAAGGTCTTTAAAGTTTTCAAAGTTTGGAGGGCTAATAGTGAAGATATGGTTATATTCGGGTATATCGAGGCAATCATCGAGGTCATCGATGGCACTCTCCTCGTCAGTTTCGATCGCAAGCGAATCCAAATTGTCGTTACTAGTAGCGCATTCCGGAACAGGTGTTCTCATCCTATGTGATTTCAACCTAGAACCTCGAGACAATGACTGTGTAGACTCCTCATGGGTCATTTCTTGACCAACTCCGAATTTGTTATAAAACTCCTCCTCTTCTGTGGGTTCATCTGGCTCTCTGAATGTCTCGGTGAGCTCATAGTCACTGGAGGATTTATCTGAACCCCATTCCCATTCGTTGGAATTTGTAGAATAGCAATCTTCTTGTTGAATTTTGGCAATTTTGATTCGTGATGCCTCTTCTGTCCTTTTAGTGTGGATTTTGGAAGTCAGAAAACCAAGTCCCTTTGAGCATTCTCTTCTTATGGTCAATTCAGGTTGTAGGGGTTCCATGACGCCTTCTTTGCGTGACCCAAGAGGGCTTTTTCCATCATACCCGAATTTTTGTAGAATCTTGAAGCCTTTGCCATATTTCTCACAAGGTATATTGATCTGATCATGTGTGTCATCTTCAATGTCTTTATAGAGCATTTTGTATAAATCTTCCTCTTCTAGTTCACCCCATCTTTGAAAGGTAGTAGGATCCCATTTGAGCGTCATGATGAATGTTTGCTTGTTAGGATGTGGCCTTCCAAATTCTTTTGGAGAGCTCATGACTTGTCGTAAATACATGGTCTGATTTAGAGTGTATTCTCCCATGCCTTTGTCTTGAAATTTGCCTTTGAGTTCACCTTGTTTTGATGTCGAAGGTTTTAATGACTCAGGGTCAATGTATGCCGAAGAAGGAACAACTTCACGATTACTGGGAATGATGGTCTCAGTGTGTGATCTCAAGTTATTGCAATATATGAATGGATTAGGATCACCGTTAACTGTTACCTCGACTCCATTATGAGGAAACTTAATGCATTGGTGATATGTCGATGGGACTGCCCTCATTTCATGAATCCAAGGACGTCCTAGCAATATATTATAAGTGAGATCTAAATCCAGGACCTGACAAACCACATCCTTTGTAACTGGCCCAATTCTTAGAGGTAAGGTGACCGTGCCCTTGGATGAGCGTTCTTCATCATCATATGCCTTGATGGTAATTTGGTTCTTTGAATTCACAGCTTTATCGGAATATCCCAATTGTTTAATGGTGCTCAATGTACAAATGTTTAGACCAGCTCCTCCATCTATCAGGACTCGCTTTATTCGATGCTTGTGTATGAAGGCTTCAATATGTAATGGTGCATTATGTGGCTGACTTACGGAGGCGTCATCGGCTTCTGTGAATGTAAGGGAATGTGGAATGGAAAGGTATCCCACCATGGCTTGAAACTGGTCCACGTTCAGATCAGTAGGGATGGCAGTGTCTCTCAAAATTTTGTCAAGGATAGCCTTATGAGCAGGGGATATGCGTAAGAGCTCAAGGATGGAAATGAGCGCGGGTGTCTTCCCTAACTGTTCTACAAGGTCATACTCAGGTTTAGTAGATGAAGAAGAGGCATTTTTAGTGGTGGCACCTGGCAAAGTAATTTTACCTCGACGAGTTGTTACATGACATTCAGAGGTAGGTTCGGAAGAAAATCCAACACCTCTTAGAACAATCTTGGGTCTCTGAGGAGGATTCTCAGGATTTTTGTTCTTGATGGTAATAGTAGAGATATGATTATCCATTGAGATGTGATTGATGGTTGAGTCATAGTTGTAAGGTGCTCTAGTATAGTTGGCCTGATCATCTGTGACTTTACCTTTTCCCTTGTCATGCTTTGGGAATGGTTCCTTAAACATCTCATGTTCTTGATTAGATGAATGTCCCTCAATCTCAATGTCACCTCTATCAATGAGGTCTTGCACAATGTTCTTCAGTCGATGGCAATTACCTATCTTGTGACCCTTGCTCTTATGAAACTCACAATACTCATCATCATTCCACCAATTTGGTTTGACCTTTGGTTCATATGGAGGAAAATCTGGAACTGTGATCACTTTGCTTGCCACTAGCTTTTTAAAGACTAATTCAAGTGGTTCTCCCAATGGAGTGTACTTCCTTCGTGGTCTAGAAGTTGTTTGAGTATTCACTTGATTGTTTGTAGAACTTGATCCTGAAAAGATGAATTTGGGTCGCACCGTATTGGCATCAACAACACCATCATTAACTATATTCTTGTTCTTATTCCAAAATCTTGGCTTGTCTTTTCCTTTAAAGTCATCTTTGTTTTCTTTGAATATCTTGATGACTCCTTGTTCAATTAAGACCTTTTCTGTTGCTAGTCCCTTTTCAATAACATCCTTGAATGTAGATAAGCAAGCTTTCCTAAGATCATATCCAATGTCCTTGTTAACGTTTTGAGTGAACATTTCCACCATTTGTTTCTGTGGGATTTCGCAAGAACATCTGCTAGCTAGATTTCTCCATCTTTGTAAAAATGTTGTGAAAGATTCTCCTTCCTTTTGTTTCGTATTGCACAAGGTAGTAACTGAGACATCTGTTTCTATATTGTAAGAGAAATGCTGAATGAATGCCTCTGCTAAGTCACCCCATGACTTAATACCAGGAGGTAGTTGAGAAAACCATTCCATAGCTTGATCTCCTAAGCTCTGCGGGAACAACCTCATCAAGTATGTTTCCTCTGCTGCTACCTCTATGCAGGCTGTGAAAAATTGTCTTATGTGTGCCTTGGGGTCTCCTTTCCCTCTATACTTGTCAAATTTTGGCGTCACAAATTGTGCAGGAAACGGAGGCATTGGAATGCTCTTATCAAAGGGATAAGGACATATATCTCTCATAGTGTATGTTGGTTTTGATGTGCTCATGTCCTCCATTTTCTTTTGTAGATCTCTTATTTGTTGTTCCAAATTATTTTTGGGAGGAGATTGATTTCTTGTAGCATACCCCGTATTTGAAACACCCATTTGAGGAGGAGCTTGTTGCATGTATGGATGATACTGATCGTAGACATGTCCATATGGAGATCTATATTGCTGCGGCATATATGGAGCACTTGTCATGACTTCATGTTGAGGGACCCCATATCTATTTTGTGCATATATACCATATTCAATAGGCATTTCATTTTCCATTGTGTTGCCTCCAATTTTGACATGAGGTCTCCTTGTGTCAAAATTTTGAGGATGTCTTTGAGTATCTACTTGTTTTGATTGATCCATACCTTGAGCATGTGATTGAGCATATCTATCCACATAAGGCTTCCATGTTGGTCTTCGAAGGTAAGTATCATATGTTTGCGCTTGTGTATGTGGGATTTCTGGTTTTTGAAGTAAAACTGATGGTGACTCTGGCATCATATTCGGTGCTCTATTTCCTCCACTATTTGGTCTCCTTTGATCCATGTTGGAGTGAGTTTGTTGCGAGGGTCGATTTTCCATAAGTTGAGACATGTCAAAGTCATAAGGTATTTTAGCTCCACTTTGTGCCATCATGTGTAAGAAGTATTGTCGATCTCTCCTCATTATCTCTTCAACCAATCTATTGAAATGAGGATTCATTATGGATTCTTCTATATCTGTCGATTGTATTGAAAAGTTGTCCACATTGTCATTGCATGTAGCATTGTTGTTTGTAGTGTCTGTGTTTTCCACATTTGGAATGTTTCTATAAACATCCATGTCAGGCAATGTAGTGTGCTCAGGATTGAAAAATAAATCATTGTCATACTCATAAGAACTCATGTTTGTGGACTCTTGAGCTTCTTTAGCTATTCTCCTAGATTTTTGGAGACGGGTTTCAACCATGAACTAGGTGTTTGACCAAGATGTGAGAGACTAGATGAAAAAATGGAAAGAGTATGGAGGACCAAGAGTTGTATGGAGTGTAAATGAATCTTGAGGTGTACTTGCAATGTCCAAAGTGTAAGACCAAGTATGTAAGTAGTAGAGTAGGTGTGACTTCCAAAGAGAGGATAGTTTCTCTTGATGAGGTAAGCTGACCTTGACCCTAAGTAAGACCAAATGAGACCCAAAGGTAAGCAACCTTGATGAGGGACCACTTAGCAAAGTGTAGTTGTATGTAGTGTGTTGACAAAGTATGATGAGGACAAGCAAGTGACCTTTTGACTCAAGTTTAGACAAGTATGAATGTAAAATGAGGTGTGAAGCAATGATGGACTATATGAGACCCAGAGACAGGTTGAATGCTAGATGAAACCTGAAGAAACAACCTAGGAAGCTCAAGTATTCCGAAACTGATTTCTTTTGTTTGTTGGATTCTGAAATTTTTTTCTTGCAATTTTGAACACAGACACGACTGTATCCTTCATAGACGCGGTTTCCTGACACAGACACTACTCTGTTAAACACAAACGCGATTCTGAGATTTTCTTGTTTATGTTTGTTGGACTGTAAAGTTTTTTGCAATTCTGGACACAGACGCGATTCCCAAACACAGACGTGTCTCTGTTCGACACAGACGCTTCTAAAAACACAGACGCTACTCTGCCCTTCACAGACGCGCTTAGACAACACAGACGCGGTTAAAACAGACACAGACGCGTTTCTGTAAACTTCGTGCAATTTTTTCCAATCTGTGAAATTGTTTTGTTGTGACCAAATCCGACTGTCTGACTGTTTTTCGTGACAAGAGGACACAATGTTGATGAGGACTCAATGTTTGCTAGTGTTTAGACTCCAAAAATGACTCTAAGAAAAGTATGTTGTTTGATGTAAAATGTTTTGCATACACTTGAAGACACAAAAGACACAATGTTTTGTTGTTTGGTCTTGAATGTTTTGAATGTTTAACATAAGTCAAGCACAATTCTTATGGCTGGCCAAGACAATAGTTGTTGATCCCACATGGGGTTTTACCCCCGAGGCTACGCTATTCAGAGCGGATACTTAGATGCTTGACCTCACTGGCTCCACTCTCGGCACTCACTTCTCGGGTCAGCCAAGCATCAGTCCCCATGAAAACTCCCCATGGCGAACTTTGTATCTCTACTAAGAACCGTATGTGTGTGGGCCGCTACCAGAGGTCCGACCTCCTGCGCCAACAACTAGAAGGAATTGGGCCTCTAAAACAAAATGGTGCTAGTAAGGGCATCCGCTCGTGTGGCCATACATGTGGCACTTTCAACTCTGTAAATACAGAAGGCTCCCAACCGATAGGGGTTATGCCCTACAAATGATCAAATAAATTTGATCAAATGGGTTTATGGGGAGACATAGTGTCAGTATGAACTAATCAGCACACGTTATCCATAGTTTTCACCATGAATACATTTGATTATAGTGGTTCGGATGAGGTGGGTTTTCCTCGCTACCACTTGGGTCGTTCTCTTCTCACTAGTAGTCCTAATGACCACACGGGAAGACAGGCCCTCTAAAGATTAAACAAAAAGAGCCTATTGCTCAAGACACAAAAGACAATGATTCAATTTTAGTGCACCAATGGAAGTGTTTGCTAATCTATGAAAACAAGGCACACAACAAAATTACAAAAACCCTAGCCAAGGCCCTGCAACAAAATTGTTAGTAGTTTGGGTTGTTTCAAATGATAACCCCTTCCTGCAAGCACACAAGTTAGGTAAATTTTAGAAAAACTCAAAAGACTTTGTGAAAAGGGGCCTTCAACAAAAACGTTTTTGCTCCCCAAAGCAAGCTGCACAACTTGATTAGCTAGATCTGCAAGGATTAGTGCAAAAATAAACCAGATCTGAAACCCTAAGCGCGAAATCCAAAAATGGAACCAAAGAAAAATTGAAAATTTTCAAAACAGTAAACACGGACGCTGCTATACCAGACACAGACGCGTCTGTATGACACAGACGCAGTTCTGTGATGCACAGACGCGTCCAAAATACACAGACGCTCTTCCAGGACGCAGACGCGATCAGATGCAACACAGACGTGTTTCGGATACACAGACGCGGTTCCGAAAACCTGCAAAAATAAAAATTTGGCAAAAACATAGGCACGATTCCCGACAACGCAGATGCTTCTGAAACTCGAAGACGCGATCCGAATGCTCGCAGACGCGGAAATACCTAAAACGCCGTCGGAAAATGTCCGATCTGCGACTTCAAAAATGCAAAACCTGCAACAAAAATGTTAAATGCAAAGGGACAAGAGTCCCACCGGGCGTGCCAAAATGTTTATGGTGAAAATGGATAACAATAATAACAATATTGAAAGGCTAAATGAATTCAACCACAAAACCCTAGCCTAACAATCAACAAAGATCCACCATAACATATGAAGATTACCTAAGACAATGCAAATAACTCAAAATCACAAAGATTATACCATCACATGTCCAATAGGGTTTTGATCTCCATTCTTCCTATCTCCATTGATCTTGCTTGATGAATATTTGCTCTCAGATTTTTGTATGCACAAGAGCTCAACAAAGAACGGAATGTGGTTGCAAGTAGGATCGTAGTGTAGCCAAGTCTTCAAGATTAGTCATTAGGGTTTGACAATGAAGGAAGCATCTCCTTAAATAGAAGACACGATATGAAATGGAGGGTTAAGATTGAGAGGTGTAAAAAGAGAGGTCGGCTAGGATTAGAGGGTAGGTATAAGAAATACCAAAATAATGAAAGTGTAGGAATTAAGAGATGAATGACATGTGTCATGTGTAGAAAAAGCTAATGAATTAATTAAATAAATAAAGATTTATTTAATTAATAGTAGAAGTGGGATAATTAAATAAATAAAATATTTATTTAATTTAGGAAAGGGTAATTTAAATAAATAAATGTATTTATTTAAATGAGAAATAAGGCTAGAAGAGGATAAATGAATTAATTAAATAAATAAAAATTTATTTAATTAATAGAAGAATTAGGCTTAGATAATTAAATAAATAAAATATTTATTTAATTAGACATGACAATTTTGGGTGTCTACAGGTCCTTTTGTGACATAATAGGTCCTTTTGTGTCATAATACCCCTTAAGAGGACCTATTATGACATTATACCTCTTACTAGGACCTATTATGACATAAGACCTCTTAGTAGGACCTATTATGACATAATAGGATCGATTATCATATAATAGGACCTATTATGTCATATAGGTCCTATAATATCATAAGACCCCTTAAGAGAACCGATTATGTCATAATTGGTCCTATTATGTTATAAGACCCCTTAAGAGGACCTATTATAACATTATGCCCCTTAGTAGGACCTATTAAAGGGTATTATGTCATAAAAGGATCAATTATGACATAATATGATCTATGATGATGTAATAGGTCTTATTATGTCATCGTAGGTCCTATTATGACATCATAGGTCATATTATGTCATAAAACCCCTTAAGAGGACCTATTATGACTTTATACCCCTTACTAGGACATGCTAAGGGGTATTATGTCATAATACAACCTATTATGTCATAATAGATCTCATTGTGACATAATAGGTCCTATTATGACATAATATGACTTATTATGTCATAATACGACCTATTATGTCATAATACGACCTATTATATCATAAGACCCTTTAAGAGGACCTATTATGATATAAGACCCTTTAGTAGGATCTATTATGACATATGTAGAGAAATAAGTTGGTTGGAAGAGAGAGATGGTATGTTTAGATAGAGTTGAGGGGTACTATGTCATAACAGGACCTATTGTGACATAATAGGACCTATAATGTCATAATATGACCTATTGTGACATAATAGGTCCTATTGTGACATAATATGACCTATTATGTCATAACAGGTCCTATTATGTCATAAGACCCCTTAAGAAGACCTATTATGGCATTATACCTCTTACCAGGACCTATTATGACATAAGACCTCTTAGTAGAACCTATTATGATATAATATGATAGATTATGACATAATAGGACCTATTATGTCATAATAGGTCCTATTATGTCATAATAGGTCCTATTATGTCATAATAGGTCCTATTATGTCATAATAGGTCCTATTATGTCATAATAGGTCCTATTATGTCATAATAGGTCCTATTATGTCATAATAGGTCCTATTATGTCATAATAGGTCCTATTATGTCATAATAGGTCCTATTATGTCATAAGACCCCTTAAGAGGACCTATTATGACATTATACCTCTTACTAGGACCTATTATGACATAAGACGAACCTTAGCAGGACCTATTATGACATAATAGGACCTATTATGTCATAATAGGTCCTATAATGTCATAAGACCCCTTAAGAGGACCTGTCATGTCATAATAGGTCCTCTTATGTCATAAGACCCCTTAAGGGGACCTATTATGACATTATAACCCTTACTAGGACCTGTTAAAGGGTATTATGTCATAATAGGACTAATAATGACATAATAGGATCTATGATGATATAATAGGTCCTATTATGTCATCATAGGTCCTATTATGACATCATAGGTCATATTATGTTATAAAACCCCTTAAGAGGACCTATTATGACTTTATACCCCTTACTAGGACTTGTTAATGGGTATTATGTCATAATAGGACCTATTGTGACATAATAGGACCTATAATGTCATAATATGACCTATTATGTCATAATATGTCTCATTGTGACATAATAGATCCCATTATGATATAATACGACCTATTATGTCACAAGACCCCCTTAAGAGGACCTATTATGACATTCTACCTCTTACTAGGACCTATTACGACATAAGGCCCCTTAGTAGGACCTATTATGACATATGTAGAGAAAGATAAGTTGGTTGAGAGAGAGATATATGGTACTTTTAGAGAGAGTTAAGGGGTATTATGTCATAACAGGACCTATTGTGACATAATATGACCTATAATGTCATAATACGACATGTTATGTCATAATAGGTCACATTGTGACATAATAAGACCTATAATGTCATAATATGATTTATTATGTCATAATAGGTCACATTGTGACATAATAGGACCTATTGTGACATAATAGGTCTTATTGTGACATAATACGACCTATTATGTCATAAGACCCCTTAACAGGACCTATTATGACATAAGACCCCTTATTAGGATCTATTATGACATAATAAGATCGATTATCACATATTAAGACCTATTATGTCATAATAGGTCCTATAATGTCATAAGACCCCTTAAGAGGACCTAACATTATACACCTTTGTAGGACCTGTTAAAGGGTATTATGTCATAATAGGACTAATAATGACATAATAAGACCTATGATGATGTAATAGGTCCTATTATGTCATCATAGGTCTTATTATGACATCATAGGTCACATTATATCATAAAACCCCTTAAGAAGACCATATTCTGACTTTATACCCCTTATTAGGACTTGTTAAGGGGTATTATGTCATAATAGGACCTATTGTGACATAATAGGACCCATGTTATGTAGGTAGGGGGTAAGGGGAGGTGTATAGAGATAGCGAAGGTAAAGAGTAAAGAGTTAAGGACATGAGAGAGAGGTAGAGACATAGTTTTAGATTTTGGGAGAGAGGGGACAAAGTGAGATAGAAAGGAAAAAAAAGACAAAGAGAAATGTGACTTATATATAAATTTTATATTTCATGTATATATATAACTTGTATTTTTTATTAAATTAAAATAAATAAAAAAAGGATCCCGTTTTGTTTTTGATCTTTTTGAAATGGGAACAACGGGATCCCGTTTTTAGATCTAGGCTTAGGATCTCGAAAATAAACGGGATCCTGTTTCAAATTTTGGCTTGGGATCCCATTTCATTTCTCATGCATTCCGTGAGATTTGCCTTTTTTTTCTAAGTGTAAAACTTCCACACTAAGTGGACACAACTTTGTGCACTTACCCAAATATGGAAGGACAGAATGAAGATCTATATCAAGAGTTTGGGTACTCAACACTAAAGCTATGTTGAGAATGTCTATGTAATCCCCACTGGCACTTTAACCAATGATCAGAAAAGAGATTCAAAAAAATGGGCAAGTTATGGAAGCTCTTATTAGCAGTTTGTCCAATATTGAGTTCATTGATGTACAAGAGAAGGACACTCCTAAGGATGTATGGGACACTTAGGAAACTATTTATGGTGGTGATAAGCATGTCAAGCAAGCTAAGGAAGAGAGCCTTAGAGGAAAATTTGAAGACATGAAGATGGTTGAAGGTGAAACCATTCAACAATATGGCATAAGGATCAACACTATTATTGGAGATATCAAGAGCACTAGTGGAACAATTGATGATGACACTGTTGTCAGTAAAGTTTTGAGATCATTATTATCGGTCTATGCAATCAGAGTTGTTGCTATTCAGGAACTAAGGTCTATTGACAAAACCAAGGTATCCTTAGATTCTATCATTGCAAAGTTGACTACATATGAGTTGAATAGCTATGATGGCAGTGTTTAGAGACTAAGTCAAATTTCAGAGCATCTACTACACCAACCAGAAAAGGAAAAGAAGTAAGTACCAATTATGAATCCATGCAAAGCAAAGGTATGGATGATGAAGAGATTCTGATGGAGTTTGAAGCTCTTTTTGCCAAGAGACTTCCAAAAGGCACTGGAAAATATAGAGGTAAGCTTCCTTTAAAATGTTTTTCCTGCAATAAGATAGGACATATAGCTATTAACTGTCCTAACAATGACAATAAGGATAAACCAAAGAGGTTTAGAAGGTATAAATGAGGAAATAGAATAAATTGTCTTGTTGTAGTGGATGAAGGTGTTACTAATAAAGAATCTGAGAATGAAGAGAATGAGGACAAAGTGTTTGTAACTGTAAAGGAAGAAGTGTCTAACAAGAAAGCACTTGTCTCTCACATTGACAACTCTAATAAGTGGATTATTGATAGTGGTTGCTCTCACCAAATGATTGGTGATCAGGGAAATTTTTTGTCTCTAGAAGAATATGATGGAGGTGTTGTCAGATTTTGCAATGATACACCATGCTTGGTAAAAGGAAAAGGATCCATCTTACTGAATGGAAAGAGAAGTGTGGATGATGTCTACTAGGTAGAAGGTCTTAAGCATAACTTGTTGAGTGTTGCTCAGCTAAATGATAAAGGACTCATTCTGGAGTTCAAAGGTGGAGTCTTTAGTATAATTGGAAAGAGTGGTGAACTTATTGCCACCGGTAAGCAGACTAGAGGCAACTTGTTTCAACTGAATGCCAAGATAAGTTGGCGTTTGATGGCGAAGTTTGATGACAGTTGGATATGGCATAGAAGACTTTGTCATATGAACTTTGATAATATTGTAAAGGCGAGTAAGATCAAGGCAGTAAGAGGATTGCCTTTGCTGAACAAATTGGAGAATGCTTTATGCAAAGATTGTCAACTTGGGAAGATGTCTTCCTCAACTTTCAAAGGTAAGTCTTTTTCAGTAGAAAACTTACTTGATCTTGTGCATACTTATTTGTGTGGTCCTATGAAAACTAGAAGTATTCAGGGAGATAGGTATTTCATGATTCTTACTGATGACTGCTCAAGAATGATGTGGGTCACATTCTTGAGAGACAAGTCTAAGGCGTTTGGAAAGTTCAAAGCCTTTATAGCATTAGTAGAGAAGGAAAGTGGTCAAAAGATAAAATGCCTAAGAAATGATCAAGGAGGTGAATTCACTTCTGATGAATTCAACAAGTACTATGAAGATAGCAGTATCAAGAGGCAGTTGTGTGCCCTAAGGACACCACAACAGAATGGCATAGCAGAAAGGAATTACAGAACTGTAGTTGAAGCAACTAGAAAAATGTTGATCCAAGGAAAGGTTGCTCACACTTTTTAGAGAGAAGTGGTGAGCACTACAGTCTATACTATGAACCAGGTACTCATCAAGAAAGGTAGAGTTAAAACCCCTTATGAGTATTGGACCAGGAAGACTCCCACTGTGAGTTATTTTAAAGTATTTGGTAGTAAGTGTTACATCAAGAGAGGTGAGCATCTGAGTAAGTTTGATGCTAAATGTGATGAAGGAATATTTATGGGGTATTCCACTAAGAGTAAAGCTCTCAAGTGCTACAACAATAGAACACATAAATTTTTTGAGTATCAATGTCAGGGTTGATGAATCCCCTAAGGAACCTAAGGAAACCTGTCGCGAGGAAGTGGAAGATGAACCGGGTGTAGCCTTCTAGGATCCAATTAAGAAAGAAACAAGTAAATATCTCAGTGTTCCTATACCAGTAGAAGCTGTAGTAGGTGAAGAAGAAGAAGTAAGTGAAGAAGAAGAGGAAAAGAAAGAAGAACCAACTAGAGTCATTCCTAGATATGTGAAACTACATCATGATCTGAAGCATATCATAGGAGATAAAGATGCAGGGATACTCACAAGAAGAAAGGTGAAAGAAAACTCTTGCATGATTTTTGAATTAGAGCCCAAGACTTCCAGAGAATCACTTACAGATGAAGACTGGATTAAGGCACTGGAAGAGGAGCTAGACCAAATGGAAAAGAATACAACATGGTCCTTGGTACCCAGACCAGAATATAAGAATGTCATAGGTACCAAACGGGTTTTCAGGAATAAGCTAAAAAAAGAAGGCATAGTTGTAAGAAACAAGGCAAGACTTGTATGCAAGGGATACACTCAGGAAGAGGGAAAAGACTATGGAGAAACATTTTCTCCCATGGCTAGACTAGAAGGTGTCTGAATGCTACTTGCATTTGCAGCATTCAAGGGATTTAAGGTATACCAAATGGATGTGAAGTTTGCATTCTTAAATGGAATCCTAGAAGAGGAAGTCTATATTGAGCAACCAGATGGGTTTGCCTTATCAGAAGATAGTAACATGGTGTGTAGATTACACAAATCCCTGTATGGATTAAAACAAGCACCTACGGCATGGTATGAATGATTACACTCTCATCTTGTGAAAATAGGATTTTGGAGAATGAGTGAGGATAACAACATCTACCTAAAATCTGAAGGTGATCAGATTATGATCTGTGAAGTATTTGTAGATGACATAATATTTGGAGGAGATGATGAAATGAGCCATGCATTTGCAGATGAAATGAAGAAAGAGTTTGAAATGTCTCTGATTGGGGAGATAAAGTTCTTCATTGGTTTACAGATTCAACAAATGGAAGAGGGTATCTTCATTACCCAGTCCAAGTATGTCAAAGAGGTATTGAAGACCTTTGGCATGGAGGAGAGCAAACCGGTTGGTACACTGATGGTGACCGGCTATAAACTGACTAAGGAAGATGATTCAATATTAGTAAATGAGAAGGAGTATCGGTCAATGATTGGTAAGCCGCACTATGTGGTACATAGCAGACCAGATATTGCTCATGCAGTGGGCATTGTAGCTCGTTTTCAAAAAAGTTTGAGAGAATCCCACTTGGTAGCAGTCAAGAGGATTCTTAGATACCTAAAAGGAACTATTGACTATGGACTGTGGTCTCCATACAATGCTGATTTTAATCTCAAGGTATTTACCGATGCAGATTGGGGAGGTAATGTGGATGACCGGAAAAGCACAACCAGTGGAGCATTTTTTCTTGGTGGAAGACTAGTCTCATGGACAAGTAAGAAGCAGAGTTGTACTTCTCAATCTACAGCTGAAGTGGAGTATGTGGCAACATTTATGAACTGCACTCAGGCAATTTGGATGAAACATGTATTAGATGGTTTCAAAGTACCTATATCTGAATCAGTGAGTATATTTTGTGACAATACTAGTGCAATCAATATTTCCAAAAATCTGATATTGCATGCTAGAACTAAGCACTTTGAACTCAAGTATCATTTCTTGAGAGAGAAGGTTCAAAACAAAGAGGTTGTATTACAACATGTTTCCAGTAAGGAGTAGCTAACAGACATATTCACTAAGCCCTTACCAAAGACTACATTTACCTATTTGAGAGGTGAATTAGGGGTTTTGCCCCTTCATGAAGTCAACTAAAGATGTGTGCTCCATATTAGTCAGGTATTACAGTGAAAAATATTTTAGGATTGATGTGTTGAAGAATGCCACTTCATAGGGGGAGTAGCATAGTGGAGTATAGGAGCTTGTGCCTCCACTTTGGCATTGTTGTCAAAGGGGGAGAAGATATATAATAAGGAGAGAAGATATGAGATAGGGGAGAAGATATCTGTTGTATGATATCTGATGAAGATATTTTTGTTGGCATTGGTCTATGATGTTTCTTGTTGCAATTCTATGCTAAGTATTGTCATCAATGCCAAAGGGGGAGATTGTTGGCATTTGATGAACGAGTATGTTGGCACATGATGATATGATAATAATGTATGTTGTCATTGATGTCAATAAGTATAGGTCAACCAGTATAAAGATTGGAAGTAGTTGTTATTTGATGATC